>NC_136317.1:5176426-5428926 GCF_964198595.1 Lampetra fluviatilis | reverse complement strand
CACTCACTCACTCTCTCACTCTCTCTCTCTCGCCTGAAACCCTCTCGTCGTGGCCCCAAGCAAACATCGACATTGGCATGAAGCTCACGAACGCGCCGCTGCCATTCTACGCAAAGCGTAGAATACGATTCGTGTGCCGTCATTGGCCGGTGAAGTGTACGCAGCAAATTATACACACACACATATACATGGCATTTGTTATACAAACGTCTTGAAGCCATAGCTCCTAAATTCTTAGCGTCAAAATGTTATAGTCAAGTTTACATTGGAGGGGAGGGGGGGGGTTAGATCAAGAGCAGAATGCACGATTACCAAACTCGCATCATCATCATAGTTACTCATTCGGCTTCAAGCTGAACATTTATTTAAAGATTGCTGAACGTGGCCTGCGTCTCGTACCCCCCCCCCCGCCGCCGATCCCCTCCGCCCCCCTTCCTCTCCACCAAGGTCGTGTTACTACGGCAGGGCTTGTGGTGTGTTGGGATTGGGGGGGGGGGAGAGTTGTGGCCAGCCATGCGGTGGTGACCTCCTGAGTGAATCAAGTCGGTTGGGGCAGGCGGCCGTGGTGTGGTGAGAGAGGGGGGGGGGTGTGCCGTGGGGGAGTGGTGGCGTGGGGGTTGTGAGATGAGACCGAAAGAATTCACGTGTCACAAGGTTGACACCGACATAAATTACTGCGAGCTCAGGCTGGGGGGATGTTGGGCTTCGTCAGTCGCGGTGCAGGAGGAGCGGCGGTCCCTTGACCGAACATCGTTTCTTTGCGATCGTAAAAAAAAAGAAAAGGGAGAGTTATTTCGTGACCTAAAACTTTCGTGACTGCAGGAATTCATATTCTTGGTTTTTTTTTCGGTGAAGTCACGTAGATAGAAAATTAAACATAATAAAATAAAAATAAAAAATAAAATGAAAATAATAAATGAAAAATAATTGATAATTGTTTTTTTACACTTCTATATGGCAACAAAACTGACACCTTTTTTAGGAGTCATGTTTGCATAGACCACAATACCTGCAAAAAAAAGTGTCAGTTTTGTTGCCAGATAGAAGGGTAAAAAACCAATTATCATATTTTTTACTGGCAAATGTGGTTCCAATGGTGAAAAATAATTGCTTTTATTATTTAATTTTTTTTATTTAAAATGTTCTTATTTTTAATTTTCTATCTACGTGACTTTACCGAAAGAACCAGGAATAGGGAGAGTATTCGATTGTTGTTAAAAACCGTCCGCCGTAGCGTTCATTCGTTACCCCCCCCCCACACACCTCCAACTTCCGTTAGGCCGCTATCTCGTTTACGGGTCGACGGGCCCGCTAATTGTCTAGGGCAGCAGGAAACTTCAGGCGTTGCTGGGCTGCTGCTGAGGCTGCTGTGGTGTGGCGATGGGAGAGAGAGAAGGGGTGGGTGGGGGGGTAACGTCCATAAATGACGTCACGAACCTAGGGGGGGGGGGTCAAATATTTGTGACGATGTGTGACGAGGGGGGTGAGAAATGTGACGTCACATCAAATGCGCAACTTTAAATACATATAGACAATACGTTCTACTTAATTAAATAGACTTTTAAACAAATGTTTTCTCCTACAACATCAGAGTGCAGCGCCACATTAAATACGCACCACAATGACAATAATTTCAAGCGATTTGAAGCATGTTTTTTGGGGGGGGGGGAGGCAGAGCTTTGTGACGTCATATTTGAGGGGGGGGGTCTGTCTTTTTGTAACCCCGTGTGACTAGGGGGGGGGGGGGTCAAAAATCGTCCAAAATCGCGTGACGTCATTTATGGACGACCCCCAGGGCTCGCAGTGGGTGAAGTCCGCATATAGATGCGGGAGAGTAGTGAGACCTCCAAAAACATCCTACGGGTCTGACCCTACCCACTTATTTTTAAAACGTGTGTACGATTCTGTAAGAAAATCCTGTAAGGGGGCGGCGGGCGGGGGTGGGGGGGGGTGGATCTGGAAAGAATCATATTGGATGGGAAAGGGTCGATCGCGGTCTTCCAGGGTCGTGCGGGGAAACCGATTGTGACTCTTGAAAAAGGGATGACTTTTTTTTTTAGGCTCAACTGAGACGGAGAGATGGAAAGTTTTAAATCGAATTAAATATTCCATGGACACAAAATAAATAGGAGCGCGCGAGCCTGAAATAAATCGTCATTTATATCGCATCGCAGCACCGACTGAGCAATTTATACAGATCCATTGAACCGTCAGCCTTTGGCCGCCGTCTATTTATATTACAGTCGTCACCTAACGTATCCGCCCTCAGTTTACTCCGCTGAGTTCACGTCTGTGTCCACGCTTCACGATCACTTGCTTAGGGGCCGTCCATAGATGACGTCACGCACCTGGGGGGGGGGGGGGGGTCAGGCATTTGTGACGATGTGTGACGAGGGGGGCGGGGGGGGGGTTTGAGAAATGTGACGTCACATCAAAATGCGCAACTTTAAATGAATATAGACAACACGTTCTGCTTAAATAGACTTTTTTAATGCATGTTTTCTCCTACAACATCAAAGTGCAGCGCCACATTAAATATGCACTACAATGACAATAGTTTAAAGCGATTTGAAGCATGTTTAATATTTTTTGGGGGGGGGGCAGAGCTTTGTGACGTCATATTTGAGGGGGATCTGACTTTCTGTGACGCCGTGTGACGAGGGGGGGGGGGTCAACAATCGTCCAATATCGCATGACGTCATTTATGGACGGCCCCTAATTACTTTTGTAGCCGTTTGTAGCGTGATAGACGTGGGCAGGAGATGGCGGTACAGCCATCGATTGTGTGGAGTTGGACATCTGTGCAAAAATAGCTTTGTAGCCCATCAGATTCCTGCAGTATACATCAACATTCTGATTCTCTGTTGTATGTGGAGTGTCGTTGATGTGGGTGCCGTTGTATAGAGACAGCACCGTGTGGTACTGAAGGGACAGAGCCTCTCCCTGACACCGGATGGGCATTCCAGGGGAGGCTGGGTAAACAGGAAGGGGCACGTGATGTGGTGTGGACGGGGTGGGGGGGACCAGGGTTGAGGAACACGTGAGGTGTGTCCTGAACCCCCACGAAGGATCTGGAAAAGAGGCGTAGCCAAGGGCGTGGCCTGGCCACGCCTTTAGGATAAAAGCCGAGCCCCGGGGGGGGGGCTGGGGGGAGACTGGGGTTTCGTCCTGGCTGGGAAGAATCCATCATCGGCGGCCAGTCTTCGTCAGAGGTCGCAAACGGGTTTTGATTCCTTACCCGTACCCGTACCCGGCCGCACCAGGGTCGCAAACGGGTATCGGGTAGGGTATCGGGTACCCGATTGCGACCTCTGGTTTTCGGGTCTCCGGGCGTCTCACACGTGGACCAGGCAGCATGTTGGCTGCTCCACCTGGGTCCGATTTGTAGTTGCCCCAATCCGGAATGTAAATAGCCATACTCCAGTGTACATAGCGAAGCGTAGGAACGGTGGGTTACCACCTTACGTTGTTATTCCGTTGAGAGTTATGTGGTGTTGGTTAATAAAACGTGTTGCCTCCAAGTTTTAGTGTGCGCCCTGATTGTATCCATTACCCTCACGAGTAGTGGTTATCTCCCACATGAAGTCGAACGCACTTCAAGTGAATTGGTAAAACGTCTTGACATTGCAGGAACAATCTGCAAAAGAGTCTTCAGACTCACTGAGCCCTTCCAGAATAAAATAAATACATGCAAGGAAAATAACCAACGTACAAATGTGAACACGTGCCCTCCAGAGGTGCCATTGCTGCGATTCCGGCAGCATGAGTTTGATTCCTGGTCACGGATAACGCGGGTATAGAGCTATATCTGTATTGATTGTGGGCCATCTCCACCTCTGGTGTCACGGTGGCGAGATGTTAACTATCTCGCCTGATATATAGGAGGTTCTGGGTTCGATCCCGAGCCTGACGCCTGCTGCTGTATATTTGGAGTTTGCATGGATGGTATGGGAAGCGTTGAGGTTTTGGTTATGACTCTGGACATAAGGCAGAATCTTGGCATGCAATACAACGCCCTGTACTCTGCCGTGTTTCTCTAAACTGGCATACCAATGAGCAACAGTCTACTCCTCAGTTTCTTTCTCGCCAGTGAACATGCCCACTGTAACCGACACATTATTTTCAATAGGTAATTGCCAAGCAGCTCCATTAACTGGGCCCAGTTTGGGATGGACACCTTTCATTGCTCATCGGGTTCTTCCAGCTTAAATATATTAAAACATTTATTTGGTGATACTGCATTGGCAATGGTGCACAAGCACAGACACACCTCAACACATTCGTCAATCACACTGTGGCCTTAAAAGGCTTTGGACCTTTCTCGTGTACGTGTTGCCCACCATGTCGCCTAATATGATTTTTTCCGTTTAAATCCGCAGTGCTATTCATGAACGTTTTGAGTTTACGGCACGCATCATAGAAGAGGACGCAGTGGTACAGTCACTTCCAAATGAAGTCACGGCTAAAACCGGTGGCGTGTCATAATACAACCTGTCTTGGGCCTCTGGTAGGTTGATTCGGCCCATATCAAACTATTTCCCGCACCTCCGAATATCATGGTTCGCTACTTAAGGTGTGAAATAAATTCATCATGCATGCTAAACTACTGAACTAGTTTTATTTAACCAGGTCAGGCACACTGAGATATGTAGCTCCTTTTCAGAAGTGACCTGGCTATCACAAATGATTGCTCAACGAAGTGGCTTGTAATGTGGAAATGTTTAGCAGCTAAATACTCTAAACGCGTGTTGATTCTAAATGTGGAGCGAAAAACTGGAGGACCCAGAGAAAAATCCACGTGACCACGGAGAGAACATGGAACCTTCAAATATACAGCAGGCGTCAGGGTTGGGATCGAATCCACGACCTCCTGTATACCAGGCGAGGTAGTTAACATCTCGCCACCATGGCGCCAGTACCTGGTACCATGTGGGAACATCACAATGCCGGCGAACACGTAACAACGGTTACGCCTCCTAACGGCACATTCACGCGTGGCATCATTCGCGGAATAATAATAACGAAAATAACGACGAAAATCCACGACGCTATAAACGGAAAGTGCGGGGTTGACGGTGCGTGTCGTGCACGTGGCTCCGCTCTCGAGGCTTCTTGACGAGCCCCCTCCCCCCACTGCCGGATTTGTGCCAAACGGCTAAAGGAGAGAACAAAAAAATTCCAGACGGTCATTGCGTACGGGAGCATCTCCTTAATAGGTCTTGCGGTGAGTTTTTTTTTGACCTGCCGAGAAAGTCTGCGGTTGCAACGAAATTCCTTTTTAGGCCAAAAAGCGCTTCGAGCCCCGGTGGCTGAAATTGGTGGCGGTCGAGATCGCAAGAATGCAAGGTGCGTGTTTGCGCGGCGAAGCATTGACTTAAATAGTCACGATGCGCTTTGTTCGCACACGCTGCTAAAATACGCGGCGCGCCCACCGTCGGACGGTGTTTTATCATCCGCTTAGGTGCGGGGGGGGGGGGGATTACGGAACGGCGACGCGTACGCGGCGGCACGGATAAACCTCGGCGAGGTTCCAGCGGGCCACTTTTCGGCGCCGCGCAGAAAATGTCGGCGAACGTTCGGCTTTCAAAGCCGTCACAGGTTTCCGGCAGGCACAGCGACTTTGGACGATCGTCGCCGTGGCTCCGGGGAGACGGAACCGTTCTGACGGCCTCCGGATTCGCGAGCTCAGCTGCGCTTGCGAATCATTCAAGGCGGCATCCCCATTGACATCAAATATTAACGGCTTAATACGATCATGGAGGAAAAAAGTGCCTCTTTAATGGAGTGAGGCTGCTGGGAAATGACCACATAAGAGCTTCTTATCTTAACCAAATTCTTTGGCCTGTGATCTGTCGTCTGGCGGGTGACGATTGGCTGATTTCTTGACGCCGCCAGCTTTGGATCTCAGACACCTGTTTTCTGAAAACCCCGGGCGCGGGTGCATACTTTGAAAGGAGGGAACGGGTTGTCGAGGAAACACAACGTCGTACATTCTCACACTCGCTATTGTGCAATTCATATACTTCCAGATACATAGACCGTGCTAAACCGCACGCGTTTTGAATGAGCCCATTTAGACAGACTGCAGGCAGCCATTGCGCGCATAGATTACAGTTAAATTATCGAAAGCATAATAATTTGTAACGTTCAGAACTTTCGCCATCTATTCGCAACGAAGACATTACCCACACTGTCACCCAGGGGATGTCACCCAGGGGATATCATTTGATCGTAGGGCACCACGCAAAATAAATCACGAGTGTCGTTGCGGAGAATGTAAGTAACAGAATAAACATGCGGGCAATATGTCTCCTTTGTAGAGAAGGCCTTCTCTTCCCACCGACCACACGTCCAGTTCGCTTGAACCAATTTCGGTGAAACTGGCAGATGTTACAGGCAAAGTGATTTATTGCTCAAATGATCATAGAGGTGGTGCTCGTACAGTCCGAAGCCAGTCGTGTACATTCCACATTTCTATGGTTGGGGGTAATTTCCCCCACGAAGTGGTACCTATTTTATCGATAAGGATGATGAGGGGAGTCAAGTCTTCAGCCAGAATTTAAACTCCCAAACTCCCTCTTGTGAGCCGCTCGCTCTAGCGCTGAGTCAACCTGGCCAGTTGATATTTTTTTTTAAGTATATGCACAGTATATAAAAAACTAATTTCGAAGTTTCTTTTTACAATCTAGCGAGCGTGCCTGCCTTGCCACGGCACGTAAAGACAAACGCTTGTAAAAGGAGATGTTCACAGCGGAAAGCAAACTTCGTCCCAATCGGGGATTTATTTATCCGAGTCTCAGACACTGGCTCCGTGTGCAATAGGGGAAGCCGCGTAATTGGCATGGATCTCATTTCAAGGTTCACGGCTTTGAAACTCTATCCCGTCCGCCACGCTCACAGGGGCCGCCACAGCGTCGTGGTGGAGCGGACCCCTCCTGAGGCCGCCACCCTTCCGGAACAAACGCAGCACCCGGGTATCCCGTCGATGTGCGGGTTCACCCCCCCCCCCGCCCCCCCCAAAAAAATAAGAGAAAAAAAACCTCCAAAAAATGTTTAACCTTCAGACGCCACCATTTTCCAAGCACGAAGCTGTTGTTTTCTGACACCGTGCTCAACAAAATGCGGTTTTACCCACGAAGTTTAACGTCAATTAGCGTAATCCGCAGGCTTCCACGGCCGATGTTGTGATGCACAGTAAGTGACAGCTCGGCTGCATTGGGTTCTGCCGCGTGATGGAGGGTTATAGTTAAACATGTAGATTATACCAACTGTGTTGAATTTGTTGTCCTTCCCCGCGCCTCCAATTAGCACGGTTGGCTATGTTCGGTGCGATAGAAGTTTAACGAGCATACGTAGGTGAGTGAAGCCAAAAAAGAAACTAATTATGAATCAGTTTGAGTTATGTCAATGATTTTCCTCGATAACATACGACTGCCACTTGTCGGCTGTCTGTAACGATTGTCTCTACTACTCTGTGAGCGTATTCGTTCATATGCTCCTCTTCATCATCATCATCATCATGTTCTATCCACTGCTGAATAAGAGCCTTGCACCACAACCATCCATCCTGGTCCTCTGTAGCCACAATCCATCTCCCTCATGCACACGAACCCCATTGCTAGATCTTGTATATATAGATGCGTACACACGTGTACAAAGTCTTGAGACTCGGTGAGGAACTGGATAGAATTGGCCAAGATGTCTCTTCAAGTCGTGCCAAGCAGAAGACGAATTGTGTATCTGCTGACTTCAAGCTAGAATAGGTATTTTTTTGCAAAGGAGCAAACACTGTTGACGGCTACTCAATACGTCGTTGGTAACACTTTGAAACTTTAGAAGAAGAAAAAATGTGTGTATATAAGATGTTGCACAGTATGTATAAATATTTAAATTAATTGCCGCACATTGCGTTTCTGCCAGGGCTGTGTCAGTGTTTACTGCTTGAAACGTTCCATGTGCTCTGCAACATTGTGAAGCCTTCCATGTGGATTCGGGGACTGAGAATGCAAGTTGCCTTGGTTGCCAGGATAACACTAACATAATGGACTGCTTGTCCATTCATTCGGTACCAAATCCCCAACTCAAGTATGCAGATGAAACATGCCCCACGGTCTATGTGCAGCCTCACGACACACGTGGTCCCAAGTCGACGTTCGCTTGCGACGAACCCTGCGTGGTAATTGTTTGAATCGCGTTGAGAAACATGCGTTTGGATTATTTAGATTATTTGACTGCTTAAGAAAAAAATCCCACGTCATAAGCCACTTTGTAGAGCTCTCATTTGTGTTGTCGCTTCTTGGAAAGGAAGAAGCTACGAGCTCAGTGGGCTTTGCCAGGTATAATAAACATATACATTTTGTATGTTGCTTACTTTTCCCATACTTTGTACTCCTATCGTGTTTTCATATTGCCTGTTGTTGTAACTTTCTGACCCGCCCCTACCTGCCATCTGTGAAAAAGAGCTTTACGGTTCATCGGATTTCTCCAGTATAACTCAAGATTCTGATTCCCGCACCGAGTCACAGCTTCTATCCTGTGACCCGGGACGGTAAAACCTGCCAGGGTCACAGGACGAGGCTTCGAGGTGGCCCTCATCAGCTGGAAAGTGACGCCGTGTGGTGCGAGCCGACGAGGCTTGCTCGGTCAGTCGCCGGATATCCCAGACGAGCAGGTGGTGCATGGAGCGTCTCAGAATGCCGGTGGAACACTCACCGCAGAGTGGGGCAAGTAATGAATGCGGTTCAGAGGGGTCCGTACAGCTGTCGAGGGAGGCACGTCGGAAAACCGCCTCGACTGCGCTCCACCCCATGAACACGACGGCTACGTAACCCGCAGAAATACTTCGCATAAGCTGTACTCCCTCTGCCGGTAACTGACGATCATTGCCCAATGTGCAGAAGGCCTCCCAGAGTGATGAACCTTCGGTTCACCTGTCACGTGTGTCCGCGTGGAATCGCTTTGCCGCTGGCTGTGGGTAGAACTTAAGGCAGCAGTCTCAGCGGTTTGGTCGAGTTGAACTGAGTCGTGCAGTGGTGGCCGTAGTCGTATTTGAACACACTGCACTGTGATTCTGGCACCCGAGGTTCGTTTCCAGCCACGTCTAACATCGGTGTCAATCTTCTTGGTTCTTTCGGTAAAGTCTCGTAGAAGGGAAATAATAAAGTAATAAAAATAAAACATGATAAAATAATTCTGAGAATGATTTTATTATGTTTTATTATGTTTTACTTTATTATTTCCCTTGTACGTGACTTTACCGAAAGAACCAAGAAGATGAATCCCTGCAGTCACGAAAGCTTTAAATCGAAATCGGTGTCAATGTAATATTTGTGACCACCTCTTCAACAACCCGTCCCACTGACCAGCCTGGTCAAGAATTATCATAGCATTTGACATGACTGACAGGACAGCAGTAGATTGACAAAGGCATGTAGATTATTGAACTGGGGCAGCATGAAATAATAATAAATATACATCTTCTTGGTTCTTTCGGTAAAGTCACGTAGAAGAGAAATAATAAAATAATAAAAATAAAACAGAATAAAATAATTCTCACGACGTTTCGGCCACAACGCAACCAGCTGTCCTCAGGTGAAGCGTCTGACGCTGTCTCCCCGACAGACCTGGTTTTCACCTGAGGACGGCTGCTTACGTTGGGGCCGAAACGTCGTGAGAATTATTTTATTATGTTTTATTTTTATTATTTTATTATTTCCCTTCTACGTGACTTTACCGAAAGAACCAAGAAGATGAATCATTGCAGTCACGAAAGCTTTAAATCTAAATAAATATACAATTTACAACAAGCGCAATGCTGCGAACCGAAGACGCAATTCTGCGGTGCGGAACCGATCTCAGTGTGAAATAGCGTCGCGAGCTTCCAGGGAGACTCGGGCTGAAGAGATGCGCCTTGAGGTGGTTTTTGAACGAAGAAAATTATTTATCGTTGCAATTTCCACCTTGACTGCAGATGATGAGCCACTTCGCTTGAACTTGGAGTCTGGTTTTAGTTGGCGTTTCCACATTGATGATGATGATGAGTATATATTTGCCTCGCTGCATTGGCACAGGAAATATTGTCCCAGGCCAATATTTGCCCATTTTAGTTTGCCTCGTATAAACCACACTTGGCTTGCATCGTTAATCGAGTTCAGATTATGCAGCTCTCTCTCTACGTTGTTTTATATAAACTGTAAGGCGTTTGCGCATGATGGAGCAGCAGAGTCCGGTTGCCAAGACAGTCATTGGACTGGTCTTCACGCATGCCGTTACCAAGGGGAAGAGACGATCTAGGTGTAAGAGCAGTTCTCTGTGTGTATCCGAGCCCGTGGGTGAGTTTGCGAGCCTATGGCTCTCCGTGCTAGTCTACGGCTCTCTGCGAAGTCTGTGGACCGTGCGAGTCTTAGAAGCAGATGGTAGGAGTCTGTCAGGGCAGGTGTTGGAGGTCGCTGCGTGTGTTTACCGTGTTGGCAGTGAGGTGCGGTGGCATCAACGGCTGTGCCCACGATGGCAACGCGATCTTGATAGGCATTCAGCGGCACAACACGCCACACCCCTAGGCCAGATAATGGCCAGTGGATGCGACCTGGCGATGGAACGGCAGCCAAGAGAGTGAACGCGCACACGAGGACGTTCGCCGATGGAGATGGAGCAAAGGGATCGGCTCGTGTGCCAGGTGTGGACTCGTTGTGGCATCGCAGGACCATGAGGAGGGATCGTGGCAAGGCGCGCCTGAATCGAGCAGTTGGATAGAGAGTCGCTGGTGATGAATTAAACGTTGCTGAGAAACCGACAAAATTGAACTTTCTGAAAAACTGCCATCAATGACCATGACCCATCCGAGGAAGGAAAATTAATTATGGAATGGAATGTGACGTTTGATGAGTCTTTCTTGAGTCATTTCATAATGTTCTCCAAACAAACTAAACTGCTTCCTAAAACGCCCTAATTAATATACACCCACTCGATCCACTGAGAGACCTCTCCAAAAGTGCCTTTGGGTTGCTGGGGAAAGAGTAGGGAGAGGGAGGCTTGAACTTTTTTGCGAAATAAATATTAAATTCAGGAATACATCATTATGTGATTTTTTCCTTTTTGGAGCTGAACATCTTGGCCAAGTTGTTACGGAATGTGCGCGGGCGTGCTCTTTGCGTGGGTGATTGTTTGATTGTCGCCAGAGTACTCGTCCAAGAAGGAAAGCGAACGATCCTTAACAGGGTGAACAGAATGTGCTGGTAGCAGGCAGCTGTAGGGTAGTCATGGCTGGGAATCCTTTACATAACTCTGTTACATTAACAGCACGCATGAGCAAACGACGTAGGCGCATGTAATCTCGAAGCCTTGCGCGTCTCATGTGTCCTGGCCAATTCTGCCCTGTTTTGTCTACTGCCGAATCCACGTGAACTGCAGTAACCTCTGTTGCTGGCAAGTATGCGGAACGTACGGTCTATCCATGTTGTTATTTTCACGATAAACCGCTTAATAATTTGCCTAATTCTCCAGTTTGTAAAAAAATATTAATTGTAATTATGTAATAATGAAACTTTTTTTTTTTACAGTCTTTAGTTAATTCATTGATGAATGAACAATGCCTGTCCCATGCCCCTTCAGTCATGAAGGCTGTTTTGGTGATAGTCCAGTGGGGGTCTATGAAGGGTTGTGGTCAGGATCGGATATCGCTTGCTACTTGGATGTGAGCCGCGTTTGTGTGTTAGTTTGTTGTCCATCCCCCGCACCTGCGATTTAGCACGGCTGGCTACATACGGTGCAAAAGAAGTCCAACGTGCATATATGCAGCCGTGGTTGGAAATTATAGCAATGATCACTCCGACCCCTTCTGGCATACTAATCCTCGATTGTCGGGCCAGGTATCAAGTTACCTCGTACCCACAGGGGGACATTTGCCACTGGGGGGGGGGGGGGTGCCCTTTCAACATGTGTTGACATGAGATGAGACTCAAGTCGCTTGCCGAGTGGAAAGCGCTCGGGCAGCGGCTCTGTGAAAAAAAAAAAGAATTATTGTCGGAATGATTTTGAACTCGCGTTAATTTTATACGTAGGCTTTCACCGCCAATATTATGATTCACAATTGGCCCCACAACCAAATTGTTTCACGAGCAATTATGCTTCAGCACACCGGCGGAGGCTGCTGCTGAAGCGGTGATAAATTTGGCACGTTCAATTCACGGGACAGCTTTATGAATGGGCTTTGTTGGGTGGAGCGAGAGTTTATGACGCACATTTTCACACAAAGACCTCAACCCTAAAGAAACCGACTGTGAATCATAAACTCATGTTGCTCAGTTCGCAGCCCGGTGCGGGAGCTACAGTGCCACCATGCTGGCCACCCATGATCAAATATCCCGTTACAAGGGCATTTATTTAAGCAGAGTATTTTGCGCAATGAAAAATCATGCAGGTTACGGTAGTTTTTTTCAAGCGCCGATTTTTTTGTTCCCCCTTTCAAAGTGAAAATCTGCGTAGCAAAAAAAAAAGCCTCCATGCCAAAGAGCGGTAACCCATTTTTTGTTAAAACCGCTCCTCTCTCCGATCGTTACTGCCCCAGTGCCTGACAGAGCCACTTCCGTCTGATTCCTGTGCATGAGCAGAGTGCCTGAAGGCGTTTAGCGAGAGAGTCGTGTTGGTCGCCGATAATAGGCTTGTGAATGCTGGAATGCAACTTTTTCTCGTGGAAAGAAAGCCCTTTGTGATTTGCAAAGACTTTGTTTTGTATCTTCCTTCGGTGCCCAAGGTCTCACGATTAACATTTTGTTTTGCAGTTTTGAGGTTTACTGTTTCACGGACTGTGGGCGCTAATTACTTGCAGAGCACTGGACACGCCAAGGATTTTTTAACCCAGCTGGGAAATTAACAAATTAAGCTTCGCTTGTTTCCTTCAAACTATGTGTAAAGTCTTAGTTTTGGGAACGGAATGGAGATATATTGCTCCCATTAAGAGTTGCAGTTGCCCAGCGAAATGCACGATTGATGCTTGTTCAATTAAAACAAATGTGCCCTTGTTCAGCCAACAATACAGCAACAGCAAAATTGGTGGTAAATTAATATATTATAGCCAGGTGCTTGTGGGGTGCACACGATTCGTCCAGCACTGTGTGGAGGTAAGGGTCGGTGGATCACACACATTTTGTGTGAAGTGCCATACCCTGGCTTGCCAGGAAAAGGCAATGCGGCAAATGTGGACTCCACTTGCTTCCATCTGTACGGGATAGAGTGTTGCCCCTTTGCACACGTGGCTGTCCTCCGGGTGCTCCGGTTTTCTCCCGCGATGTATAAACTCCCATGAATTGGCTGAAAACATATTCTAGTGGTCTGCTGATCTTGGGCAACAATTGTTGGAAGCGCCGGTCCGTCTGTGGTTTCTCCTCGTGCCTCCGGGTTGGTCTCTTTCTCTCTTAGAGGGTGAGTGAATCCTGTGCGGTGGCGGGGCATCACAAAGTTCAATTATGTTGTTATGAATGCAATATGCACATCATCGTAATCCTATATTGGTAAAGCAGGCTACTTGTACACATACCATCGCACAAGATTACATTTTTAAACACACTTATTGACCATTTTCAAATGTATGATCCTACGCAGAATGCGGCAGCGTCAGTACAATTGTGGCTCATTCATACTAGGGTATTAAACCCTATGCACAAATTGTGAAAAGTTTAAAACTATACGACATTTTGGAGTTTTATTGCATCGAAAAGCAGCTAAATGCCAAGATGTAGTACAGAAACAGTGGGCATATATAGATCTTTATGGGATGAGAGAGGCAAGTCAGTCATGAGCAGAGAAAATATGGAAGGTCTCGAGCCTGGACAGGGTTATGGAGTGGACAGCACGGATGGCTAGGGGAGAAGGGAGTTCCAGACAATGGGGACAGCAGTGGATAATGAGCGACAGCCCACATGAGCGGTTGGCCGGGGCCTTCGACAGAAAGCCTTGGTTGCTGAAACACAATGAGGGCATGGAGTGGAGTAGAGTGAGACGGGAGGGGAGAGGATCTTGAAGATTGTGAGCACAATCTTGCAATTGATCCGGCGTCGTATTGGGAGCCAGTGGAGGGATCGGAGGATTGGGACAATGTGTTCTCATTTACAGTCACGGGTGAACGACTTTCAGCACAATCGTTGTCCTGTTTGCTTGCCGAAATAAGGAAAAAGCGCACTCACAAGTTGGTGCCCTTCCACGTAACTCACGAGTTCCACAAGTAGCAGGGCAGTGTCTGGAAAAAAAATCTGTGCATGGTTCTCCCCCCCCCCCCCGGCCAGCACTGCTTCCCTCCCACCACTGTCCGCCTCCTCTGCACCTGGCGAGAGCTTCTCATTTGTTCCGACACGCTGGCCAGCGCGTTTGTTTTGACCTCCGCCGCTCGCGTAGGTTGCTGGCGTAGTTTGCCGAATGTTCCGATTTAATGGGGCGTCCTTCATGTTTAGGGGAGAATGCCCCCCGTGGCCAGATTTTAGTTTTGGAAGCGCTCCGCGCTGGAATGAAATGGAGCTGCAAAGCTCACCGCGAACAAAGTCCCAATTTGTCCAAGGTCAAGAGGTCGTTCTGGATAATGCCATGGATTCCACCACATGTTTGCCATCACTTCCTTCCTTCAGCAAGATCCCACAAAGTCGCCTCTCAACCGCAAGGGTTCTGCTTTCACAGCCTCATCGCCCACTGCCGCCGCCGCCACCACCGCCGTCGTCATCACAATATCGCAATTATACGGGCCTCATTCATCGAAACACTATTCATTGTCAAATGTTCCACGTACAAAATAATGGGCCCTGACTTGCTCACAAGGCAAGTGGATTAAATTGGGTTAACAGTTAGCGAATATAATGTTACACATGACTCAAGGGTGTAGGATTTTAGCCGCAAGGTGTGCCTGAATACCGCGGTATTTAAGGGACTGTCTGGTGAATATATTTATTTGGTGCAATTGAACAAAAGCTGTCTGAAGCCCCGAAGCAGTAATGGTGCGACAGACTGCGACACTTAAACCATGTCTGGATGCGGGAGTGAAGCCACAAAGTGTAATTTAGGGTATGGATAAAATACATGTATGTAATATTCGAAATGTCTGCATTTATATTGGGCCCATAACTGAACGAAATGTCTCTGAGCGATGTTTTTTTGGGTTTGCATAGTGGGGGCGGGGGGGGGGGTGCAGTGGCAGCTGTCCCAGTTTGGCGCAAGGTGAGCCGGAGCCGACCTGAAAGTAGACAAAAGCAACAACCGTGGCACAAACCCCAAAATTCTCGAAAGTACCGCGCAATAGCATTTAGATATCACACCCCAGAGGGAGTCCTCTTGTCGTGGAGATGGAGCAGTGAGATTGGCTCATACACTGGCTAGGGTTGCTCATTTTAGTTTTTTTTGAGCTTTGCCATTAATGTAATGCAAAAAGAAGATGCACTTATTTCATTGGCTATATCAGTTTGTCGCGCATAGCGAAACATGGGGAAAATGTAACTTTAAGTCCAGCGCTGCAAGCGTGTGCGTGTGCCTGTTGACTCAGCCGCAGATGAGTGCCCGGTGCGCTGTGTGAACATCGCAACGTGGGAGACAAAGGCAGCCGGGCGTGGAGTTGGCCACCCACCCCCTCGTGTGCCGCGTCGGCCTTCACAGGTGCTCGCTAACAGCACTTGCCCGATCAGTCTGTTCAAGGCTATATGGGGGGGGGGGGGGGGTCTTTTTCTTTGCTGTAACCGACCACGCAAGTGACTTATGAGCCCTACCACTGGAGCTTCGCGTGCGTGGTACGGTTTGAGTGTTCGCGCGGGCCAATGGGCGCGTCCGTTACAAATATTAAACTGTCTCTTGATTTACGTGATGTGTAGAAGGAGCAGTGCCCGAAACAACATCTATATTTTTTTAATTTAAGGCAGCGTTGTCAATTCTGCTTGTACACCGATGCCAATGCAGTAGCTTTACCAAACAATTGGTTTCATATTAAGCTACATTAAATTATGAATTCTGTGGATTTTAAAATCCATGATCTTGACAAAATAGCCACAAAATACCAGAACAACTATAAATGCCCTTCCATTTAATATGAACTGTATATTATAATTGGTTCTTTACCCTTCTATCTGGCAACATCTGTTGCCAGATAGAAGGGTAAAGAACCAATTATCATATTTTTACTGGCAAATGAGGTTCCCATAGTGAACTGTATATTGTTAAACATTTGAAAGTTTTTTTGCTAAACAATGTCATTGCATATCTTCAGTTAATCCTCGGAAAATTGTGGCATTTTCCCCGGATTAGCAGTAACTTGGAAACAGCAAAGAACCCTGAACCACACAAGGCCTTAACTCCCCCGCTTCGCCTGACTCCTCTGCCCCCACCCCTTGCTTTTCTCTAGGTTATCACTTCTGTTTCCCGCTTAGGTCTCTCGGGGCGCCAAAACGTTTCCAACTACTCTCCACACAATAGCGCTTTTGGCAGATATGTTTTCCAATTTGTGTCACTGTTGGCCAAGAGACGTTATGTTTCACAACTTTTTTTTTGGAAATTCATGACGACACGTCCAAACAAACGTTTGCTCGCTTATCACGGCCTGAGTTTTAACAGGAAAAGGTTACGTGGAGTTTAGAGTTTGCGCGAGGCAAACAGACGACTGTGAAACAGGCGACTGATCTATCTGCTGCTGGATGAAGGCTGCCCTAAGCCTACACCGTCACTCACGATCTTGCATAAAAACGCTCAATTGGGGCCCTGCACGCGAGCTGATTCTCCGTAGTAGTGGCCCATTGCTCAGCGCCTCGTGCTTTTAACCCGAGTTTGATTCCCGGCCATGATTAACGGCATCTCATGGCAAGTGACAGTAACGAGATGTTAACTACCTCGCCTGGTATACAGGAGGTCGTGAGTTCAATCCCAACCCCGACGCCTGTATATTTGGAGTTTGCATGTCTCTCTCCCCACATTTAGATAGACGCTTTTCGAATATTTGTCTGCGATGAATTTCCACACGATAAGCAACTTTGCTGAGCTATCATTTGTGACCAGGTCGCTTCTGAAAAAGAGCTACATAGATAAGTGGGCCTTAACTGGTAAAATAAAATAAAAATTATTCAGCTTTTTTAAGTGCTGTGAAGAAGGGCCATTGTACAAAACGTCACCTAATATATTTTTTTCCCTGTTAAGGCCACGCCCAGTGTTTTTGAGGAACGTGTCGAGTGTTTAGTAATTGTTTAATAATCGCTTTAATCGTGGGAGTGTGACATGCGGGATGAGAGTGGGCATCGTTATTAATCACCCTTGGCACGCACGAGGTTTTGGTGGAGAGCCCAAACCACCGGACATTGTGGCAAAGGTGCAGCACTGTGCGGTTGAACAGCTGTTTTGCATGACAGCGTTCCTGCAGACAGCGGATGCGGTGGCCAACACCTCGCTGCGCGACTGTTCCCCGCACGCGCATCAACACCGGCTCAATCGTTTGTCTGACTCGTGCGGTCGAGTGAGAGTCGGCCGCCAGCCACTCGCGCGACGGCACACAGGCCGGCGGGCGCCTACGGACTCGAGGCTGCGTTTCCGCTCGGAGTGAGTGGCTCGCAATCGGAAGATCGCGAGTTTCAAAGTTCAAAGTTCATTTATTAGGTATAGCCCTGTGAGCCATTCGGCTCTTGAATCGGGTGCAACCGCAACAAACAAAAAACAAAAACATGAACAAGAAAACATCTTAAAGTGACTATGTGCAAACAGAAAATCCAAGAAAAGACAGCTAAATATTGCAGAAAAATCACCGTACACCTACACTGTGTGCAAAAATCCCAGTGGGATGCAAGTCAAACAACAACAACAACAACCACAAGACAACTTAGATTAAGGCCATCAGTCTAACTCCGTACTACAACAAACAAACATGGCCAAACCAAAAAACTTTTCGAAAATCACCAAAATAAAGCCATAAAAGCAATGAAACAGTGGTCATAGGAACTGCGACCGAATTTTCACAATAAACGACGTAAACAACATGTACTACCAAACTCTGCAGCCATAGCTGGCTGCATTAAATCCTGCCTGGGCCGCCGGGGCGGTTCGCTCCGCTCATCGTCTCTGCAGGTTCGATTTAAGCGACCGTCACTCCGTGGTGGAAGTCGACAGTGGTTGTCCGATGTACAGACTAGCTCCTGCCTTAGGAATGTGGACTGCTATTTTGTCCAGATGTATTGCAATTGTGCCGTCAGTGTCTTGTGAGGAAGATGACAAAGTGTCCACTCGGACATCCCGTCGTGCTGGAGAGCGGCCCCGCAGGAGGCGACATCATAGAGCTGCTTCTGAGCTCCTCTCAAGTGACCTCTGTGATCTGCGAACAAGGAGGCGCTGCACTTATCTTTGCAAAAGTATCGATGAAACCGATATATATGTCATTTAATGTCAAGAACTGGAGTTTCACCAAATTAAATGAAAAGACTAAATTGATGTCATTATTTTTTCATTGCCGACCGACCTTAGGCTTTCAACTCCGCTACACTGGAGAACCTGTTTTTAATGGGTGCCCTGGAGGCGAGATGTTAACTACCTCACCTTGTATACAGGAGGTCATGGATTCAATCCCGACCCTGACTCCTGTGTTTTTGGAGTTTCCATGTTCTCCCCGTGGTCGCGTGGATTTTTCTCCGGGTCCTCCGGTTTTTCCCTGCACATTTAGATACATGCATCGAGAGTATATGGCTGCTATAAATTAATAAAATGATAAGCCACTTCGTTGAACTATCATTTGTGGCCAGGTCGCTTCTACTAAAATAAAATAAAAATCGTAGTTTTAATCATAGGCAGTTGAAAAACACAAGATTCGAACCCAGGATTTCGACAGTGTCAGTTCAGTGGCCTAATCCCAGAGTCCCCCCCCCCCCGGCCACACCTCTGGCGCAGTGAGCTCAAGCAAAGAGAATTTAGAGATTCTCCTCTAAGGGGGCGAGCCTTACCTGTCCTGCCTTCGTGTCGGGTCCCTGTGTGTTCTCGCCAACATGTATGCACAGGTACGATGGCCAGCGATTTGCCTGTGTCAACTCAACTGCCCAGACCGCATGTTCGTGCTTGCGACGGTGAATGAGATGCGTTAAACCCCGACGAATACCTCCGCTCAGATTGTTTTTTGGCCCGCGGTGTGTGAAGGATGAATGCTGTATGACAGATTTGCAAGCGCCGGCATTTCCCCCTCCGTACATCGCACCTGCCGATTTCATTCTCAACCTTCCCGTAGCTCCGACATAGATGCCAGTTAGGATCGTGCCCCGGCGTTTTGTTTTTGTTTTAAAGCTTCAGTTTCTTTTACGCTTCCTTTATTTCAAAGTAGCACCCGTCGCGGAATTCTGAAAAGCGTGGCCGCCTGGGTTTCTCAGGCGGATCCCCTGGGACCTGACTTTTAGCTCACGGCCTCTGTGGGCCGTCATGCCAGACACGGCTTCGTGGCGAAACTTCCCGAGGAACGGAACTCGTCGCGGTTTAAAAAGGGTGCAATGAATCGACAGCGTCACCTGTCGCGCTTAGAAGGAGGCTCAGCTCGCAACTTAGCCGCCCGCCACCCCCCCCGTTGCTTTTTGAATGTGGACGCATTAGCCAGCGTAAGCGAGTAACCGGCATGCGGAGGTGTTGGCTCGCTGAAATGACACACGCGGTTGGTTCTGGTGAGGGCTTCACACGAGTACGATTAGGGCACCCCCTATCGGTGAGGTCCAATGTCGCGACACGAGGATTTTCCGTGGCTGGGGTCGCTGGTGATGGGCCGAACATCTTTCAAATGAAATGTCAGCCGCGCTGACAGGTACGGATTTTCGAGAGAGAAAAAATAAAATATATATAAATCTTGCCATGTTTGTGACAGTTGGAATGCGTGCTAAAAGGCGTTGTAACGAGGCAGAATATGAAAATGGTTCAGAACATTATATTTCAGTCCATTATAATACAAACAAAAACTTAAACAGATGCACTCAATGGTTGATGAGCGCAGGAACACGGTCAGGGTGAATGCAGCGGTGTGCTCAGCGTTGTAAGAGATTTTGAGAACAATCATAACAGTAGTTTTTTGCAATATTTTTTCTTCAAATGTTGCTCTAAAAGTTTTGACATTGTTGCCAAGTTGATGGCGCTGTGTTCGCATGCTGTGGTAGACACACCAGTGCGAGGATTCCCATTACTAAACAAAAAAAACGAAATAGTTTTTTTTTTAAATTTGACAGGTAGTGCCCACTGAGCTGTATAGCTATTTTTCAAAAGTGACCTGGCCACAAATGTTAAGCTCAACAAAGTGGCTTATCACGTGGAAATGTACAGTGGCCAAAGACTCTCAACGAGTGTTTATAAATGTGGAGCGAAAAACCGGAGGAGAGAGACACGTGCAAACTCCAAGTATGCAGGCGTCAGGGTTCGGATTGAGCCCACGATCTCTTGTATGTCAGGCGAGGTAGTTAACATCTCGCCACAGTGGCAGCGTCCACAGGTACTATTATTATAGACAGCACGGTACTTTAGTCTCTGCAAAGGCGACACAGCAATGGTAGTCTATGACAGACACACGGCCGGGCCTTTGCTAAAGTATATATAATAAAAAAATAAGACGTGGACTATGGCATTGACTGCAAAAAAAGAAAGATTTTTACCAAGGTACAAAAAAACTAATATTTCATTTCCCCGGAAGGTTTAATAGATCTCCCAGGGTCGCAGTTACCTGGACAAAAGGATGATTTTGGGGAAACCAGGTGGCAACCACTCTCACCAGTGATTTATGCGGTGTTGCATGTTCTTTGTGGTGTACGATGGATTCGAAAATTAATGCAGAGAATTTCCATACAGGGTTCCATTGACGAACAGAATCCATAAAAAAACACATTTTCTCCCCAATTAAGTTAACGTGACACCAGAGGTAGGAATTCTGTCTCCTTATTGGTCGTCTACGATATCCTATGTGTAGATGTCTACAATCTTGAAAAGAGAAATTCATGTGTCCTAAAATTTCTAACCTCTACCGATAACCCTAACCCTGGTAGATCATGAGCAGATCATTACGAGAAGAATACTGGCAATTCCACATTCTCATGGCAGCAGTCAATCTCTCCGTAGGACTTACCGAGAAGTAGCACTCGTTTACAGAGTTCTCGCTGGTAATTGAATGCCTAGCATCCCTGCCCCTTTGGCTGTCTTCTCCTCTCTCGCTTTCACGGACAGTAAGATGGCTTACTATGTCTGCCACGAGCGACAGGCAACTCACCGACTAAAATATTTCTGTTTGCTCGCAATTTTTTTTTATTTTTTATTTTTTTAAACTGCGAAAACTTCAGCCAGGTGCATCGTTTGAAAGGATCATTAATCATTGTGTTCGCATTCGAGGGACAAGGTCATGCCCACTTTGGTCTTTGAGTTTGTTGATACGTTGGAAATGATGGGGGGACGAAGATGTCACTGGAAGCAAAACAAGCGAACGTGTCTGTCCTTGACTCGTCTGCGTCTTTATGAACATGCTTGACAGATTCCAACAGTCCTAAGAAATATTGCAACAAATAAATCTATAAATAAATACATTTCTAGTTTTTTTACCAGGTAAGGCCCACTGGGCTATATGGCTTTTTTCACAAGCGATCTGGCCACAAACGATAGCCTAATGAAGTGGCTTATGATTTGGAAATGTACAGCGGGCAAAAACTATAAACGTGTGTTTCTGAATGTGGAGGGAAAAACCGGAGGACCTGAAGAAAAAATCCATGCTCTCACGGGGAAAGAGACACACAAACCCCAAATATACAGCAGGCGTCGTCAGGATTGGGATCGAACCCATGACCTCCTGTGTACCAGGCGAGGTTGTTAACATCTCACCACTGTGATCATGAGATACGCAAACTCCAAATATACAGCAGGCGTTGTCAGGATCGAGATCGAACCCACGACCTCCTGTATACCAGGCGAGGTAGTTAACATCTGCGCTCACAGTGGTGAAGTCTGTCCGTGACTGTTTCTGGATTCCTGAAATGTTCCGTAAAGGCAAAATTATCTCTCTTTTCTCTTTTTCTTTCTTTTTTTCACATTTTCTTTGAATGCCATACCTTGTACATGTGGACAGTGCGTATTTACTGTACTTGTACGGCTATTTTTTCGTCAATCCACTGCTGGATAAGGGCCTCACCGCAGCGTGCAAGTGGTGGGGGGTGATTTGACAATACTTCACCGTGCTCGTAAGGGGTGGTGCAGACGAACGGCATTGAAGTACAGTAAAAAAAATTGTACATTGATTCTTTGTGCACTTCAATTGATCAAGCGCTCTGCTCTGTAAGATCAGTTATCAGCTTCCTGATTTATTTTTTAGTGCTAACCCTCGATTAAGTTACGTTTTAAGTAACATTATTTTGATGAAGTTAACAAATTGTAGTAACGGAAGATGGTAACTTTACTTTAGTAGCATGTTGTCATGGAAACGATGACCAAACCAGGATGGGTTTTAACGTGTTTTTTTTTAGGCGAAAAAGGTCAAAGGTCTATAAGGTAAAATGTGAACACCCCCAACAGATAGGCCAATATATAAACTTTGTTTTACATATGATCGTATATTGGAAGTTAAATAGTCTCAGAGGGGAAAGTAGACAGATGTAGATTTTTATCGCATTGCATATTTTTTATTGGTTGATAATCCTCTACAGTTGCTAAGTGGTGTGAGCTATACGTCCACCGATAACATTTCCTGAAGCATCCGGCACAAGTTTGAAATACCTCCAAGTGAGATGCTGAGTATTGGTAAATTCTCGTGATTATTATTTACCGCATTCTCTGGATTATCAGACTCTTCGGGAATTACGACAAACCTTTTCTTGTGCCGATTGTCAAAATAGTTACACATACATGCCAACCCCTTATCAGTGCCTACCTTATTACAGACCAATTCAGACCTTATTGGTCTCCCCGTGTCTTTATAAATCTCAACGTTCATCCCATTACAAGGGAAAAACACAAACAAATAGACAAAACAAAAATTGCCCGAATTGAAACGGCTGTACGCCGTATGGACCTGAAAATGCAATTCCCCTGTACAAGAATATGGGTAAACCTTATGGGTTGACAGGTATGGTTACACAACACCAGTCGCCATTCACCATTAAGGTTTTTTCCCACCACATTTAAAATCAACGTGCGTTTATAGTATTTGGCTGATCACTCGATAAGCCACTTCGTTGAGCTATTATTTGTGGCCAGGTCGCTTCTGAAAAAGAGCTGGACAGCTCAGTGGGCCTTACTTGGTAATATAAAAAAAAATAGTTTAGGTGGCGGTGATGTCACTACGGTGCTTGTGCCAGGCTAGGTGCACTTTGAGTCCATCATGTAAAGTGTCGAAGGCTCGCAGGCAGGAGGTCACGGGACAGACTCAGGTGCCATGGGTTGACTGACTGAGATTCCACCTATGCTCTCTACTGTGCCAACTTGCTGCATTTTGGCCACACACACCCACACCAACTGTTTCTTTAAAATACGGGGGGAAAAAACGAGCATCATAATCCAGAGAAATATGGTGTTATGTGTGCACGGCGTTTAATCTTTCGAATTTAGCTATCATATCGAATGTGCAAATGTGTGCGTGATAGTGCTGTGAATCGAGAAATTCAAGGCTGACATTGCACACGATGTGATGAAGCACCAGCGATCAACGTTTATTTTCTTCCCATCTCATTAATTAGTTTGTTTTGAGACTGGCAAATTGGTGTGATGCAATACTTGCATTTAATGTACATATTATATATAAAAAAGGGGATTTGTTGATGGAGCCAGAAAGCATGGAACGATGGGAGATACGTTGAGTTGTCTGCTGTAAGGGGGACGAATCGTTCTCATGGTTGACCCTGGAGCTACTGAGGGGGGTTGTGGTTTTTCATGTCAGATGTTTCCCACGCGTTGCTTTGGCGGGATGATTCCCTATGCCGTACTTTATCCTTGCATTGGTGAAATATTTTCCATTTGCCATCGAGAGCCTTCTTTGGGGTTGTTGTTTTTCTTCCAAGTCTCTGGAAATATGTCACGATGAATGTGAATTAGAGTTTCACTCGGTTGAAAAAAAAAGTTGTTGAGCGAAAAACAACATTTCTGAGAAGATTTTGTTCTCTTTATTTGCCCCATTCACTCGTGTGAGGTACGGTGAAGGTAACCTTGATTTTAATCGTACAATTTGAAACACACCAACCACTAAATTATATGTATTGCTTGCATAGAGAGAAAAAACACATCAAAAAGTTATATCTCTTGGAGGCGCTCCCAACACTCTGAATGCATTTCCTCATACAAAAGCAAAAGTGAGAAATTCTGACCACAAACATCGTAATGGATCGCCGCTGTTCCAGCACACACCTTGGTTGTAGGTCTTATGCAACTTGGAGAGATGAGAGAGCGATAAAAAAAAAGGTACGGCAGCATCTGTCACCACCGGCCGCTCCCCATGTGGCATGCAAGTCTGTTATCGTCTTTAGAAGAGTGAAGCCTTCTTCTCCTTTATATGTTCTATTTCACTATCGCGGAGCATAAAAGGTACACAAAAGCTCTGTCGTCGCTGCTTTCAAAGTGCCGTCTCCATCTGTGAGCCATGCTGACAAGGGCCCTGGCCGCTGACGAAGGTTCAACACGCTCAGCGGAGGATTTTTCTTCTCGCGTGCACATTTTTTTATATTATTTGTACACGAAACGTTATGGAAGGATATTTGTTAACGATGATGTAGCATCCAAAAGGTTCAGTTAAAAATAGTGTCCTTATGTTTGTATCCAAACTTGATTTGAAGCTTTCGTGACTGCAGGAATCCATACTCTTTGGTTCTTTCGGTATAGTCACGTAGGTATAAAATAAAATAAATCACGACGTTTCGGGCTCAACACAAGCGTCCATCATCAGGTGGGAAAGCAGAAATCGTAAATAAAATTACAGGGTTCTTGGCAAGCCGGGGTAATGTGAACCAACTACATATGGGACGTAAAAATAACAATCATATACTTTATTAGAAAAAAAGTTTGGCTGGCTGGCTGGCTGGCTTCCTGGATGGCACGCAGGCAGGCAGGCTAGTGTACGTGAGCAGTGGCGATGTCACCTGAATCCCACCGTGTACCATAGAGTACTATCATACTACTGTTTGACACAGATTAAGATAGATGTTTCCTGTTACAATATGCATTTGCGTTAGTGTGTATGTTGATCCTCTTTTCGCCACTTATGAAAGCACTTTCAGTGTAAAGCGTTAATCCACAACCCCATGTCCTCGCTGACTTGCAGTGTCGTATGCGTTTACATATCGTCGGGTAATATCCTCGTCGACTTAAAGCGCTGCACTGGTGGTTGGGTAATAAAAATAAATTGGTATATTAATATTTACACTAAAAAATTATACAGCATTCGAACAAAAAGTTTGGCTGACTGGCAGCAGGGAGAAAGGGAGATTGGAGGGATGGATGGACAGTGACATCCAAAGAACGTGTTGGCCAGTTCGCAATAATAATAAACATGTACACCACTTTGTCAATCCACTGCTGGATGAAGGCCTTCCAATGCCGTGTCAGTCATTGGGGGGGCTGTTTGACAGTGGAGTACTTGAGTGCTCTGGCCAGTGCGGTGTTTGTGAATGGAGAGGGACCCAGGCAAGACATCACTTTCCGCTGATGTCAGCTCTGGCCAGGAATTCAACTCAGAGTTGTTTGCTTCATGGCACAGTGCACTGAACCACTGCACCACGGGCCCCGCACACCAGGTACACACGCACGGATCCGATGCCAGAATCGTGAGCTCAAGAATCAATTGCAATCGGCGAATCGACGCATTGTTACGTCCATAATTGCCGCACAGCAAGCGACTCGCAATGGGGAAGTTCGCGAGTTCAGGTCCTGGTCGAGGGTTGACGCAGCTCATTATCTCTTCAGCGATGATGTTTAATGCGTAGCACTGTATGGGGAAGTCTTCAGTGATTGTTCTATGGATAGACTCACCCCCGCAATAGGAATGTGGAATTACTTCCACTGGCACGAGGTTTTAAAGAGACTTGCTTGAATGCACGATTGAGTGATGGTCTACGCATGGCAAGCTGGAATTAAGCTCAGTAGTGGCAGTTCCCACCCTTAATATTCACTCACGGTTTACTGTATGTTTTCCCTGCTGGCTCAAGCACATATGGGGCATATGCATATGTTTTTCATTACATTGATGTGAAGTCAGAAAATATTTGCCTGGAAATATTAACGTCTCTCCTTGGGGCTTCCGAATAAGGAGGCATTCCTCAATGTCCATTTGTCATTCACGGCGATAAACGGAGACGCAAAGTTACGCTTAAGCGAAAACGTGACGGGAATTCTCGCAACTTTCTCAGCAAATTCACACAGTGGGACATTATGCCCTGAAAATGTTTGAGAAATAGACCACGTTGCCACATTATGTAAGTACAAATGTAATGTATTCATTTCACAAACCAGCACTCACCAGCACGGTGAAACACGGTCAAGCAAACCCTTTCCATCAACGCAGCATGGGGAGGGCTTTGTGCAGCAGTGAATTATTATTAATACCGGTTATAATTTTACGGATGATAGTCAAAAAGATATTTAAAGTTTGAAACCGTGGGTTTAACTCGGTGGTTCTTAACCTGGGGTGCACGCACCCCGTGGGATGTGAGATATGGCCAGATTTTTTTGTTAGAAGGTAAATCATCGAAGCACAGTCAAGTGAGTAACACTACTTTATATTCTTGGTTCTTTCGGTAAAGTCACGTAGAAGGGAAATAGTAAAATAATAAAAACACAACACAATAAAATATGTTTGTATTACTTTATTATTTCCCTTCTACGTGACTTTACCGAAAGAACCAAGAATGTGAATCCCTGCAGTCACGAAAGCTTTAAATCAAAATGTAACACTACTTTGTTTCAGTTTAACACGTAAGCTTTCGCGACCAATATTATTCAAAATCAACGTTTTTGGGTTTAGATCGCGTTATTTATAAATGTGTCGTAACCCTCCACCACCCGACACGGCCAATCAGTAAAAAAGTGTCACGTTGACAAAAGACAAATCAGTTCACTGCTTTAGCCCACCGGTGTGTTGAAGCGTGAAACCACAACATTTACTCAAATTGTAAATGTTGTGGTTTCACGCTTCAACACACCGGTGGGCTAAAGCAGTGAACTAATTGTCTTTTGTCAACGTGACACTTTTTTACTTTGTTCCATCAAACTTTTGTATTCATTAACATTTTCATGTTTTTTTATTACGATTGAGAACCAAAGGGGTGCAAGGCTGCAGCAGAGGTCGCAACCGGGTACCCGATTCCCGTACCCTACCCGATACCCGGCTACCCGTACCCGGCCAGGTACGGGTACGGGTACCCGTTTGCGACCCTGGTGCGGCCGGGTACGGGTAAGGGGTCAAAACCCGTTTGCGACCTCTGGGCTGCAGTAAAGGTTAAGAACCACTGGTTTAAGTGTTAGAACATTAAAAGATGAAATGCCTCCAACATCCAAGCTAAGTTCACAAGCAAAGCACAAAGAAATGATGGTGACCGGCAGTTGAGACTAACGGCGGAGTGGCGGGAGCGCGCCCGTCAAAGAGGACGTCTGCCGCGGAGACGGAGCGATGGAACCGGCTCGCGTTCAGATGCAAGTCGGTTGGATTTTCGCATCGCAGGGCTTCGAGAGATGGGGATGGCCTGCTGTGTTTCGAGTGCTTGCATCGTTTGTTTGACACCGATGAAGATTGATGTTTCCTCTTACAACATGCATGTGCGTGTGCGTGTATGCTGAACCTCTTTTCGCCACTTATGAAACCACTTTCAGTGGGAAGCGTTCATCCATAACCCCATGCCTCGCTGACGTGCCATAAGCATTGACATATTGTCGTCTAATTCCTTGTCTACTTGAAGCGATGGTTGGTGAATAAAAACATTTGGTATATTAATATTGACAATTAAAAAGTAGCAAATGCTAGCTCGCAAATATACATCACATCACGTCCCAGCGTCACTTCATAATGGACTTAACGGCAGGTAGCAAAACAGGGGGGAGGGGTTGTTACCTTCAAAAGGGACAAACGCTGACACAAAATAGGCAGTGTCAGTTTTGCGTAACGTTTAAGCCTTCGCATAGCCTATAGAGCCGCACTACACTCATGAATTGGCTTAAAATGCGTTCGTATATAATGTAAGGACTGCAGAGCTTGGGCAATTGTGAGTTGTACTGGCTCACCGCCTGGCCCGCTGTCTTCCAGCTGTCGGTGGTTCCTGCGCGATTGTGGGAGTTGCAAATGGAGTGAATAGCGACGGTGCTGCCCATAAACTCAACATTCTCATTGCTATACTCTTTGGCTCTTTCGGTAACGTCATGTAGGTATAAAATAAATCACGACGTTTCGGGCGCAACACAAGCGTCCGTCATCAGGTGACTTTACCAAAAGAACCAAAGTGTATGGATTCCTGCAGTCACGAAAGTTTCAAGTCAAGATTATTATTGGTATTGTAATTATTATTTGTCCACAACACTGGCCTTAAAATATATATATAAAATCGCACCTCCGATTAGCGCGGTTGGCTACGCGCGGTGCGAAGGAAGTTCAACGTACATACGTATGAATTTCGATTTAAAGCTTTCGTGACTGCAGGGATTCGTATTCTTGGTTCTTTCGGTAAAGTCACGTAGAAGGGAAATAATAAAATAATAAAAATATAAAGCAATAAAAAATTCTCGCCACATAGGTGTGAATTTCACACCTGATGATGATTGCTTGTGTTGCAGTCGGAACGTCGTGATAATTTTTTATTGTTTTATATTTTTATTATTTCCCTTATATGTGACTTTACCGAAATAATCAAAAATATGTACATACGTATGTTTCCTGAAACGTTACCGACTATTTTTTTGCAGGCAAGTACATACGTACGCGTGCTACAAATACACTCGGAGATTCATGTAATGGCTATTTTCTTTTGTGATACAGAGTACAGAGGCAATCGTTACATGCAGCCGACAAGTGGGAAGTCATTAACGTAAGGCGAACCGATTCGTAATTAGTTTCTTTTTGGCTTCACTCGTGTGCGTACGTACGTTGAACTTCTTTCGCTCCGTGGCGAATTCAACCGTGCTGGTTAGTTCAAGTTCATTTCAAGTTAATTTATTAGGTATAGCCCTGTGAGCCATTCGGCTCTTGAATCGGGTGCAACCGCAACAAACAAAAAACTAAAACATGAACAAAAAACATCTTAAAGTGAATATGCGACTGAGTGCAAACAGAAAATCCAAGAAAAGACGGCAAAATATTGCAGAAAAAACACCGTACACCAACGCTTTGTGCAAAAATCCCAGTGGGATGCAAGTCAAACAACCAACAACAACCAAAAGACAACTTAGATTAAGGCCATCAGTCTAACTCTGTACTACAACAAACAAACATGGCTAAACCAATACACTTTTCGAAATCACCAAAATAAAGCCATGAAAGCAATGAAACAGTGATCATAGGAAGGGCAACAAGACAGTGAGTGTTGTTGAGAAGTGAGGTTTTTGTTGTTGTTGTTAGTTGTGCTCGTGCACCACTGCCAACGCAGCAGCAGCAGCACCCAATAATGATGTTATTAGCATCCTCATTGATCGTCTCATTTGATACGTTCAAGAAAAATCCCCCATACCACGTTGATGCAATTCACAGAATTTATTTTTTTACATTTTCCCAAATGTTCCATTATGGTGACTTAAAGCATTTAACACATCTTCCACTTCACCAAGATAAGGGGGAAACGGTATTCATCAATAATTATCTAGACACTTATACACAATCTAGCTACTATCTGAGCAGCTCACAAACCTGGTTTGGGATTGACTCGGCCCATCATCCCTCCGGGGTCATTAAAACAAATACCATGTTGTAGAGAGGTCAACTGTGCTTGTCCTATGGATAGACTCGGCCCAACCATAGGATAGTGGAATTTCCACCACTGGTTCAGGGCTGTAAACGGCAGATGAACATTGCCTACGTTTTTCATTTGAGCAAAAAAAAAAAACCTTGACTTCACTTTGACTCTCATGGCAATATCTAGTAAATAACAAAAAAATTCCATTAAAAAATGCGAAGCTGAAAAGTTTTAGCAGCTGCCCTGTTCCGTGTTTGTGTGGACAGACTACTTGGAGCGGTGGAACTTGTTGGGATTGGCTGGGCGGGCGTGTACGCACTGCCTTGCATGGGTTAGGATCTCCTGGGGGAGCACTGAATGTTCCAGTGCTTGTCGGCGTGAGCGGTGCTTGAGGTGATGTTGCTCGCGCTGCTGCACAGCTGCAAGCAACGAGCGCGGGAAGCGGTGACGGTGGATATCAGAGCCGCGGGGAAATTGATCACACGCTGTAGCTGCACAGCACACTGGGGATGCACACGCACACAACACACACGCACATGCAAAGACAAAGATCCCCCGTGTAGCCTACACCGGTTGTTGGGGCGAGTGCTTTTAGCGAGCACCTCTATAGGGCAGCAACACATTCGGGTGCCTCTTTCTTCCCAGTGCTGATGTTTACGCACTGCCATCAGGTGCTAACCTTGAAGGCTGAGTGGACGAAGAGGAAGCCTCAAGACTGGTTTAGATATTCGTCACCGATGTGGGAATCGAACTCGATTCGTTTACAAAGACGGTGACTGCATCGTGCCATTTTAGTTGCGCTTCTGCGGCCGTCTGGAATGCTCTTCCGATATTAGGAAGCCACTGGGGCTACGCACTTTTAAATCTCAATTGAAAACTAATTTCCTTAGGACTGATTTTTTGTCGTCAGTTTATAGTCCTTCTTCAGCACCTCCGATTCGCACAGTTGGCTACGTACGGTGCAAAAGAAGTTCAGCATACATACACGCGTTGGGTTCACGGCGCAGTGCGCTAACCACTGTGCCACCGCTCCCCACGCACGTACGTACACACACACACACACGTACACCCGTAAACATGCCAGCATATGTTCCAACTCTCGATTATGCTGACACAAGCACAGACACGCGCACATGTGTAGATAGACGTAACAAGTCACACATGTAACACCATGTCCAAAACAAATGGTTTTCATGGGTTTTTTTGTGCGCACGAGCCTAACAATCCTATAACCCAGTCCAGCACACAGACCAAATCCTCCTGGGAACGAGCATGAAACAAAAAACATTCAGAGCAGCTTCCCATCAAATTGCACATGGGGCCCCCACTCATCTCCTGTTCACGGCCCTGAGCCAGCGATGGACATTCCACATTCCTATGACAAGGCAAGTCTTTTTTTATTTGCATAGGACATCCACTATTGACCCTCCTGGCAAAGTGGTGCACATTCGTGTGACCCTGGAAGGAGGAACGGTTTGAGTCGACCACCGACCGGTGATTTGAACTGGCGACCTTTCGATTGCGAGCCGCTCTCTCTACCGCAGAGTCATCCGATCGGACATACCGGCATGTGCGCACACGATTAGCCACTTCGTTGAAATATCATTTGTGGCGAGGTCGCTTCTGAAAAAGAAGCTTGTAGCTCAGTGGGCTTCACCGAGTAAAATAATAGAGTTGACTTTTTTTCGTATATATTTTTGTTCGTGATCTGCTTAACTTTCCTATGCTTTGGACGCCTATCTTGTTTTTTGTTTGTTGTTGTACCGTTCTGACCCCGTGCCCCTACTGGACATCTGTGAAAACGAGCTTTACAGCTCTTCGGATTCCTCCTCCAGTACAGATAAACATTCTGATTCATGGCTCCTGCGCCGAGGGCGGAAGCTCACGCAGGGTTTGCACAGCGCCGCCACGTGCGGTAGACGGGGTAACCCTGTCACGCGTGTATGCTGCGTGCATACACGCGTGTACGCTGCGTGTGTACACGCGTGTACGCAGCAACCCACCATGCCGATAACCCCCATCAAAGATGGGCAATTAAGAGTACCTCTCTGCCCATGGACCACATGGTAACGCCACTGCCTGCTTTGATCATCAGCAAAACGAATTTCAGATGTTGATCAGGTGTGTGTGTGTGTTTGTGAGTGGGGAGTGGTAGTGTATTCGTTAGCACACTGCGCTAAGATCCCAGTGACCCGAGTTCGATTCCTGCTCATGGCCTACACCAGTGACAATTATCTGAACGATTGTGGGCCTCCCATAGGTCGACTCAGCCTCAAATGAGTACCTGGTGCGGTGTATCAATATCGCCACTATGGAGACAAAGGCGGCCATTCGTGGTGTTGGCCACCCACCCCCTCGTGTGCCTTTCCGGCGTTCGTAGGTGCTCGCTAACAGTCTGTTATAGGATATATGGGGGATCTTTGTCTTCTGTGAGTCTATGGGTGTCCGTGCGAGTCTGTGGGTCTCTGCGCACATCTATGAAACTCCACGTCAGTCGAATCAAACGATGGACCACATAGTAACACCACCACCCACTTCGATCATCAACTTGCATCAACAGTTTGTTCAGGCTATATAAGCAGGATATTTGTCTTTTGTAAATCTGTGGGTCTCTACTCACGTCTATGAATCTCCACGTGGGTCAATATCTCAAACCGCAGACCACATTGCACCGTCACCACCCGCTTCGATCGATCATTCGACGGCAGCATTCCAGATGTTCACCGCGAGGCTTCTCCTGAAGCCATTCACTGGCTCACTCGCGAACCTCCACACGAACAAACGGACACCGCTGATCAACTCCCCACCATCGAAGGAGGAGGAGACCCTCAAGCCAGAGAGGGGCAGGTGGACACCGGTAGAGTGGTGCATGCAGCAGAGGTCGCAAACGGGTTTTGATTCCTTACCCGTACCCGTACCCGGCCGCACCAGGGTCGCAAATGGGTACCCGTACCCGTACCCGGCCGGGTACGGGTTCCCGTTCCCTACCCGTACCCTACCCGAAATGAGTGACAAACGGTTACTCACTAGTGACTCACGGCCTACCCGTACCCGTACCCGGCCGGGTACGGGTAGCCGGGTATCGGGTAGGGTACGGGTATCGGGTACCCGGTTGCGACCTCTGGGATGCAGACGCCCGACCAGAAGATGCAGATGCACACAAGCAAATAACAATCACAACAAAAATAACAATGGCCATTTGTGACGCACGTGTCTGATCCATTCTCTCCTAAGGGCCATAACTGTTTTAAAAGCCAGCCCCGAGTATTATACTTTTTGCCCTGTAGTGAAATTTCCAGATGTGATATTTTCAACAGATTCTGTTTGTCTCCTTCCCTGCCTCTTGCTCCTGTTTCTCTTCCTGCCTGCTCCACCTCCCACATTTCTCCGCCATGGAAATCAAATAATTTACGTCCCAGGAATGTTTACCCAAGTGCTCCATGGGCGTCAATACGTTTCATTATTTTGGAAGCAGTTTTTTTTTGTTTAATGGGTCTGAACTTAAACGTGAACTCTAGTGTACTATGTCACCTGTCCAGAAGTCCAATAAATGTAATTTAGAAAAATTATGTGCTGTCAAACCCTGCTTGTTTCAGATTCACGTGTTGCAGCTGCATGATTAAATTCTACGGAACTCCACTGCGATGGGAATTTCACTTGTGCAATCATGGCAAGCTGACAGCCTACCCTGATAGCGGTGGCATTAACTTCACGTGTATTTTCACGTATGTCAGTGATGCAAGAATAATCAGAAGCAAACGTACGGATAACAATAAATTAAAGTCAAAAAGCGGATTCCTCCCCGAGTTAGCTTTGAGATGGGCAGTGCTCGTCTCCCGTTCACAGCCTTGAGCCAATGGTGGAAATTCCACATTCTTGTGGCAGCATCAAGTCTCTCCACGGGACAAACACTGACCCTACTCATTTGTATCAACTATGGAGAGATGATGCGCTGAGCCAACACCCGACCGGGATTTGAACTTTCAACCTTCCAATTACAATACCTTGTTTATATTAAAATGACATATCGGATGTACACACTTCGACGCAGCAAGACGTACAGATATACATATTACGCACCCGCCCATCCCCCTCCCCCCCGACATTCCACTCTGTTAGGCCGCATTGTTGTTATTCTGTCCGCGAGCGTGTTCGCTTGGAAGTGCGTCGCGTTGCGTTGCCTTCACAACACAGGAGTACGTCCCACACCCCACCACCACCAACCCCCCTCGCTTGGTAACGAGCCACACGGAGGGCCGTGATAATTGCACCGCGGACGGGAGCGCCGCCGGAGCAGCCAGTCGCTTGTGGAACATTTCCCCTGGCTTCGGTGCCACGGAACGCACTTTCGGCATCGATCGGTGCCAAGGGGAGGCCGCGGCTCCGACGTGTGTCAGGCAATTTAGTCGCACGGCGCTGTGGGGTAGGGCTGAACGATTCATCGGTTTAAAATCGAAATCGCTATTTGAAACAATGCGATTAGCGAATCGCAAAGGCTGCGATTTTTTTTTGCGATTTGAAAAGTCCTGTTACTTTCTTATTGGAATTATTTAATTTTGTATTATTATAACTTTCGATTTAAAGCTTTCGTGACTGCAGGGATTCATCTTCTTGGTTATTTCGGTAAAGTCACGAAGAAGGGAAATGATTGTATTTTATTATGTTGTATTTTTATTATTTTATTATTTCCCTTCTACGTTACTTTACCGAAAGAACCAAGAAGATATTATGACTTTATTTATTTTACTTAATTGTTCTATGTTTGATTGTTCTATTTCAATGAAAACAGTTAAATAAATACATGTTGGAAGCAATTCATATCTTTTAAGTTCTCATCCTTGCATTAGAATATATAGATAGAGCAGTTCATATTTTGGTGGTGTCATGTGGTAATGCTCCATCACATGTTTAAAATCTATGACACAGTGAATATTGAACTGAAGCTTGACTTTTAAAAAATGTAATCGCAAATCAAATCGCAATCGCAATATCTGTCGGAAAAATCGCAATTAGATATTTTCCACAAAGCGTTCAGCCCTCGTGCGGGGGTAGGGACTTGTACAGCTCGTAGGAGCGACTCCCCGGGGCAATCGATCTTCACCCTTGCGACGGCGTATTTCGTGTGGGGGGGGGGGGACGCGAACCCCCCGCCTCGGAGCACTCTGCGTAAACCTGACACAATTGTGTAAAGTTTAAGCGAATAAAACGGCTCGAATAGTTGCAAGAGAAAGATTAAGAACGAGTGTCGAACGAGGAAGATGTGGAAATTGCATGCGGAATTGAGTAGAATAATGTCAATCTTACTTAAAATACGGCAACAGAAGGAGCCCCCGTTGCAAATCGTAGCAGTTTATTACACAGTTTAGGGATGAATGCCCTGCAGGCCAATTAAAAAAATGATTCTGTAATACTGCAACAAAAACCCAACATCAATTTCAAGGTGTTTTTCCGCCAATTTCCGAGTGTTTCTTCACGCTCATCACTGCAAGCCCACGGACCGCGATTGCACAGTTGAATAGCGGGGAGATGAATGCAGGGCGGGCGCCGATACGATGGCCACCATCCGTCCATTTCCAAACAAACGCTGCGATTCATGCCAATTTATGTGTCATATTGGGGGGGGGTGGGGGGTGGTGGGCAAAGCCGTGCAGCGTACTGTGCGTTTCGCTCGCCTGATTTGCCATGAGGGCCTTTTCCGTATGGAAAAATATTCATTACCGTTGCAGGGGAGCCGGGGCGCTTGAACGCACGGCAGACGATCACAATAGTACATTTCCCAACCCTGAGCGGCGTTTATTCAGATGTGCACCTGAAAAAAAAAAAAATCCACATCATCATTTGCGATGTTTCACAATTGGCTCGCTGCGGGCGATTGCCGCGGTGAAAACGCACGCAGCCTGGGAACCGGGAGATTCGCATTGAATTGTGGCTGCGATTCAACCCGCCGTACTTGCCCGCCTGCAGCTGCCACGCACATTTGTTGTTCTGTCAACCCCGTGTTGAGCGTTCGATTGGAAAATGTTCCACATCTGGGAGCATTTCCGCCCCGGTCTAAACACAACGGTTGTTCCAAAGCACCCTGTGATGTCTCCGTGGTGTTTTTCCGGCTCAAACGGGTGTTGATGAGCCCACATTTTTTAGGTGAAAATGTATTTTTTTTTTCCCATTGACAGCTGCATTGCATTATAGACCGTTCAAATCATCTCCAAAACAAGTTGTAAAGGGAATTCAATGTCATTCCAAGGGGATTATTTTTTTGTGTCCATTCCACTTTTTCTTTTTTGGGAAAGAAAGTGATATTAAACTTCTGGTGTTGTCTGGGCTGCTTATGAAGGTTTCGTTGCAGCACAAGTGGAGCATATCCATTGCACATGTTGTTGATTGTGTGGTGGGCTTTCCTATCCCATCAAACAAGTCTGAGAATGACTACTAGCTCGAAATTGGACGAACATTTTTGAAGGGATTTGACGTTGGCAGCCGTGCGCAGGCGTAGCTCAAAAAGAAAACTCAGCAGATTCAAACTCACTTGCCTCACAATGAGAAATATACACAGCGGCGGCCTCATGCTTTGTGCATCAAGCCTCTCTTCAGAGAAGAGCGAGATGGGGGCAGGTCAGGAGCCGGGGGGGGGTGTGGGTGGAGATTAACAAACGAGATCACAGTTTATTTATACTGCGAGGCTTGGGTAGAACACGAACGAGTTTTGTAAGAAAGTCGATAATGAACAGTGTTCCCAAGTTTTCTCAAGGCCCCGCGGCATGAAAGACAATCTTCAAGTTGACGTCGGTCGACCTCTTTGCTCCGCAACTCTCTTCACTCTGATGAAGAGATATTGCCTGAAATCATCATCATCATCGTCATTGTCGTCATCGTCATCTGACTGAAACATCATTCTGCTACGAGAAGGGGGTGCTTATCTTGAGTCATTTTAAATCGCAGCTCTTTTTCCCCGTCCAGTATGTTACAGAAATGAAAAATAAGTACCCCCCCCCCCAACGCCGACCCCCCCTCCCCTCCAACGATGTTAGCCTCGAGCGGTAAGCATGACGTACGGAGTCGGCCAAGTTGCCCCTCCGTGCGTGCCTTGGAACCATGGGAGATGTTATCGCCGCGGTTTATCGTGTTTCTCCGTTCGCAGGCAGCCTGCCCTACGGGGGGGGGGGGGTGGGGGGGCAGTGGAGAAGGTCAAACACGGCCTGGTCGGGTGGGCCGGACCGGCAAAATGGAACCACGGTGTAAAATTCCAGCTGCGAACGCTTTCGGCGTTAAGCACCGTTTGACGATGATCGCAAACGCCAATGCCGTCAAAGCGGCCAAACGCAGTTCTAACTCAGCTCGCCGAGGGGGCGGTGTGGGAAGGGAGGGGGGCCCCACAATTCCTGTGGGATCGCTTTTCCCATCGCGTGGGGGTTCAGTTTCTGAAAGCTTGTCACCGTTGCGTGTGCCGGTTTCCATTGTAAAATATAACCCCCGTTTGGGTTGAAGGTTTCGCAGGAGAATGAGCACTGATGATTTTGACGTGGTTTTGTTTTGCAGGCGTGCCATGGCTGCTCTCCGGGGTCTAAATGTGACTGCAGCGGAGTGAAAGGAGACCGGGTAAGTGCTTAAGCCATCGTTGTTCTAAGCGATTATTTGTTTAGCTAAATCAGTGTTGAGTTTCTCACTTCTAACGGAGCGGAACTCATCGCGCGAGTGTTCGCGTGTACGTTTTTTACGCGTGTGACCTGTGTGTGCACGTGCGCCTGCGCTAACACCGTGAATTTGACTTGACCTTCGTTTTGACCTCGGGACCTTCGCCAAGGCTCGGTGGAGATTTACAACGCTCAGTGTCGCAATCGTGACCCATGGGCTATGTTGACCTGCAGCAAATCGAGCAGCTGTTAGTGACGGTCATCAGCTATCGTAGCTAACACAAAGAGAAAGATTCCCCGTAACAGATTGTTGGGGCAAGTGCTGTTAGCGAGCACCTATCACGGCCGGCACGACATGCGAGGGGTGGGTTGGCCAGCACTATGCCCGGCCGTCTTTGTCTCCCCAGTGGCCATGTTTACACATCACACCAGGTACTCAATTGAGGCTGAGTCGACCAGAAGCTAACACACACACACACGTGTATATATACATACTACTATGTAGTAGCATCTTCACTCGGAAAATATAACAGTTATCCCAGAATTGTTTGCATGTCAAGATCACGTTGCCAATCTGGATTTAAATTCATGACATCGGCTCGATGACGGTATTAGTTGTGTTGAAGGCAACGTGAAAACGCATAACCGGTGGCGCCAGCGTGAGAAGGGGGGCTTTTCCGTCTCCCACCCATCCCAACATCGTTTGCACGCCAGGATCATCTCCTTCGCGAATGGGAAATTAAAGACAAAGCCACATCGATCTTGATTTGAAGCTTTCGTGACTGCAGGAATCCACACTCTTTGATTCTTTCGGTAAAGTCACGTAGGTAACATTTTTATTTTATTTTTCTACCTAAGTGACTTTACCGAAGGAACCAAAGAGTACAAAGCCACATTGCAGCCCAAACTGTGGACGGGAGAGTAAACCCACTTTGGTCTGCTGTGCACCTTCAATGGAGGAGGAGGAAGAGCGAAACGACATGAACTCTGCTGAAGGCCTATCGCTGTAGCGAGCAGCAGCAGACCTCCACCTCATCTCACGAGTGGGCAGTATTGCCGTACGTAAGATGAAGCCAGACACACGGAGATAGATAGAGAGCGCATCGAGATACCTAGCTACTCATCGGAACACATTCAAGACAAGCCACAGGAATGTGATTGTGGCCATACAACCAAAACTATGGACCGCACAGGAAACCCGCTGTGGTCTGCACTCCTTCAACGAAGGAGGAAGAAGAGCAACACGACATGAACTCTCTTTCTGCTGAAGCCCTCTTGTCGTAACCAGCAGCAGACCTCGACATTAGGATTTAGCTCCTAAGCAGAGTAGAATAGACTAGAATCGCCTAGCTTAGACAACTTCGTTGCGTATATGCAATCGTTCGTTTCTTTCCCGTACACATTTCTGTTCTGGCTGTTGATGTGCCCGTTCAGAGAGAGAGAAACTTCTCGAATTGACGTCATTGTTAGCAGCTGTTGTACGCATACAGCACATACGAAAGCCCAATATCACTTCACTGCTATCCTGCCTTTGCTCAGATACGATAGCTTAATTACATTTGTTACAGGATTGTGTTGCTGCGTGCCCAGTTAGAACAGCGGAACATCAAGTCCCTGGTTTATCGGCAGTGCTTTTGGAGGTTAATTGAAGAGGCCGGCTGCTGTTTTTTTTAAAAATGCGTTACGGAAGGCCTCTGGTTGTGTGTGTGTGCACACGCGCGTATTGGAAGGACGTCTGCGATTTCGATTTAACGCAGCCTGCCAGGCGCATAAAAAAACAGGAAAGGTATACACGCAGCACGTAAACCCTGGCTGTAGGCTTGCTGTAGGCACACAAGGCCGACGAGTAAAAAGAAAAAAACTATTTAAAGCGAAAAAGATTAAAAGATTTGTAAAACATTCTTTAGCTCAAACCGCAGGATTTTCTGAATGTGCAATTACACGCGCGTTGCACCGCCTAACTGCGGCAATTCACTTCACGTCGTTGGCGCGATAACAGTCGGTGTTCGCGAGCAATTCAAAGGCACGGCCGCGCTATCCGGCAGTAAAATCTCAACTTTCGCAAATTTTCGTCTCAAGTCCGAGAGCACTGGGGGTGGAGGGGGGAGCGGGTGGGGGTGGAGGGGGGGGCGGGGGGGGAGGGGGGCGGGGGTGAGGGGCACCAGCTGTCACACGCGCAGGTGGGCGCGCAACGCGTCCCCACAAGTTTACCCACCGCTTTGTGATGGGTGCTCTGGGCGTGTTGGTGAAGCCGACGCCCTTGGTATGGAACGAGCATAGGCAAAGCGGGACGCCGTGCATTGAGCCCGTTTGCAGACGTGTGTAGCTGAAGGCCAGGCGACGGGAAGCAAGCTCTGCGAAGGGGAAGTGGGACACGGCGCACTGCATCTGATGACCCCCCAACTGTGCTCCACCCTGGAAGACTCCCATCGCGCAGCGCCGATCGGTGAAAACTCAGCGTGTTTGTAAATGACGCTGCCCTATAAAGGGAGGGCCTGCCTTCGTTGCTTATGAGGACGGGACCGTCGTCCTAAAACGTCACCTGTGACAGATGTTACTTATTTTAAGGCCGCATTGTTATTGACGAATGCGTTGAGGTGTTGTTGTTGATTGTGTTCCACCACCACCAACGCAGCGGCGGTGGCAGCGGCAGCATTTCCAAATAATAAGCTCAGCGATCTGTTGTTGGGGCATCGAACGAGTCATCATTGCGAATGCTAAATTTAAGCACGAGTAATACCCTAATCTAGGCGAAAATGGACGTCATGGCTTTTGAGTCCCTCAGAATAAATGTAAATGAACGGAATCAACGTACCGTTACCCACCCAACCGTTCATCGAGTTTGGTTCGATCTCCAATGCGAAACGGCGTAAAGACAAACGCAGAAGGTCATGGGGGTGCGGAACAGATATTGGATACCCCGAGTTCTAACCCCTGTCCCCCCCTCCCGCCCCCCTCCACAAAAGTTATCACGTAACGCACAGAGACCAAAAGTATTAATCTGCGGTGCCAAGCCTCTTGGTGAACGAAGAACAAAGAACAAGGATCGCGCTTTCCCACACCGCCGCACCGCTGCCTGCGTGCGTACACACACGCGCGCCGTTCATCGTGGGTCCAAATGATTGGGAAGCTTGCGTCTTAAATCGATCAGGCGCTCGCCGAGCTCTCGACGCAAGCAAGCCCCGGCCGGCGGTGCCGCAGTTTGGCGTCCGCTCGCTTTGCCGTGACCGCATTCAAAAACTGAGGCTAATGAGAACGTGGGATAATCTCTCAATCTCTGCGGCCCTGTCAACTGCAAATTTGGCTGCGTCCATGCTGCCGCCTACCGCTCGCTTGTCTTTTTTCTTATCTCAACGATGAGCAATCCCTGACGGGGTCCACGGAAACGTGGATGCAAGAGAGAGTCCTTGGGGCGGGCGCTATTTCCCCCCTCTGATCTCAATCGTTCGAATAAAATGCACAGGAGGAGCACGTGGATAATGAGGTATGTATCCTGGACATTTGTGACAAAGAGCTTCATAGCTCATCGGATTCCTCCAGTCTGAATGAAGATTCTGCCTCTGATGTATGCGCACGTTCGAGATGTCGCATTGACCGTGAAGAAAACACGCTAAATAGGGCTTGGGCAGGATTCTTTTTCTTGAATTGAATGATACATTGATAAGCAAAGTACAAATAAACGGTGGTGGTTGAGACTCACAATGGAACGGCGGCCAAATGAAGGAATGCACCCAGGAAGACGCCGACTGGAGATGGGAGCACACATCTAGCTCCTGTGCAGCAATCTCCGTGGATTGCGCTGTCACAGCACTGTGGGAGATGGTGACGGCTTTGCGAGGAGGCTGACATCGAGCGGTGGATCGGTCATCACTGCTTCTGATATTCTGGCCTGAAAGTGGGTAAAAAGGCTAAGGGGCAATCAGTCATAATCCTTGGAGTCTTCTTAATGAGATGAATGACTTCATTTGGATTTGTTGACGCACAAGTTGCACGTTGTGAAATCCATTTGTTTGCAGCCGTCACGCAGATGGTGATGGCTTCACTCGTAATTCACAGAAACTGCTGGAGCTGACATTTCGCTACACGTTGAACATTACTGAAACCATAACACGAATGCACAAGTGTCTCCCACAGCAAACACACACCAGGACCCTCCTGTGTTTAGTTCGTTGTCCTTCCTCCGCACCTCCGATTAGCACGGTTGGCTACGTACGGTGTGAAAGAAGTTCAACGTACATGCATGCATACATGAAGAGTCCCAGCATGCTTTGCATATAGGAATGACCTCGCAATTCGTTGCTCGTATTCTGCACAATTGCACCACGGCACGATGTGTTGGTGGTACTGCAGTACACCAAAGCGTGAGCGCATGCGCGACGTAAGAACACGTCCTGCTAGAGCGGTGCCCTTAGCGCTACGAAACACTCGGCAGATGTGGACGAATGAGATCAACACATTCTTTGTCCGCTGGAGGGATTTCCGCGCAGAATGTGAATTTTTGCAGCTGTTTGCGATTCTGCGGGAAGTCCGTGGGTGTTTCTGTGGCTAATGAGTCTCAGAGCGGAGTTCTCCCGTCCCGCGTCTATCTGACGAGGTGTGTGCTGAGTGTCGTGTTTACGAATGAAGCCGAGCTTCCGATCAGATTGTCCTTGCTTGCCCTTCAGAGGTCGACAACAAAGGGTCAAAGTTATAGATTCCTTGACAATGAAAAACCCATTAAAGAGCATTGAGACACTGTTGCTCTTCTCTTGTTCCCAGCCCTGAGTTAATGGTGGAAATTCCACATTGCTATGGGCGGGCGGGGGGGGGGGCGAGGCCATCCGTAAGAGCACCACCGCGGACTTCTCTGATTGTGAGACTTTCGCTCTCCCACTGAGCCACAGTTGGCAGAAAGTGGCCAATTAAACAAAAAATCGACTTGTTCAGTTTTTTTTATATTTTATATTGAAAGGTTAGTATTTTGAAAGCATTCTATTGTTGTACATTATGCAAAGGCCCTTTGTTTACCCCCCCAAAAAAGCCTCATTGAGACTTAAGACTCTTTATTTTCAGAAGGGTCCCGCATTATTGGGATGTTTGGCAATTTCCACGAATGAGTTTGTGTGGGGGAGGAAATCCGAGTACTCATGGAAATGTTACATACAGGAGAGGAGACACTCAAAGCTTCACACAAATACATTAAAGAATCCGTTGCTGTACTGCCACCTCTTGCCCATCAAGTAGCCAAATCCTAATAACACGGGGTAATTTGGTCAAAGGGAACTCTCACTCAACAAATGTTTTATCAGTTATATTATTTCATGGTAGCTTGTCAAGCATTTCACGTATACGCAACCCCATTGTTTTTCGCAAGGTCATCCAACTGCATTGGCCGAGGAAAATTTGGCTGCAAACATTTGACTGCCGCCGTGAACCAGGGCAGACCGTGGGGACTCCACCAAAACAATTTTCCACCCCTCATATTAGTGCAATGAAAAACACATGTGTACGGATCCTATGGCACGTGGAGCATCGAACCAAACATACGGTAAACCATGTGTACAAGGGCAACGGTGGGAAAGTGCCACTGCTGAGCTGAAATCGAGCTTGCTGTGCATATTCCGTCACTTCACTGTGCGCTCCAGAAAACGGAATTGGGGGGGGCGTTTAACAATGCATCGATTCATCAATTTGAAATAGATTATTTTGCTCGGCGAAGGGCTGAGTCAAACCCCCAACCATGATTTAAACTCGAAACCTTTGCATTGCGAAGCTGTCCGCTCTATCGCTGGGGCCACCTGGCCAGTTTTATTATCATTGAGTATTCGGGCAGGCTGAGGTGACTGGCCAGGCCTGAGGTTAATGCCCATGTTGGGTACTGGAGCCAGCGCCTCTGAAACACCAGGTCAATGCCCCAGGGCATGTGAGTGAAATGCATGTGTGGTCAGTGTGGTGGTATCAGCCAGGTCACACATGACTGCACAAACACGCCGGTCCGTAATTGGCTGTTTGCGGTAAGTAAGGTCACAGTCAGTGCCCGGAGTACATAAACTTGTTTTAGGCCCGAGGCTTGAAGCCTGAATAGGGCCGGGGAATTAAACTAGTGGTGCCAGACCTACGGTACAATGCAGTTTCATAGTGGCTCTAGAGCATCTAGTCCGAGGTGATCGCAGAGATGGAGCGATTTAAATCCGCTCGTTTGCAGATGCCGAGTGGATTATCACATCGCAGGACCCTAAGAGGTCGTGACTGTTTGGATAGATCTTCATCCAGCAGTGGATTAACCATGGCTGCTGATGATGATAATGAGTGCCTAAATGCTGGGCAAGTCCATCATCGGGACGAAATGGGTGTTGTTGATCATGTTTGCACTGTCCTTCTACTGTTCACCTTTTGGCATCCTGTCCTCTATAGCATTGGTGCATGCCAATCAGTTTCAATGACTAATGTGTACATTATCGAAGCATATTTATTTTAATTTTATTTTTTTTGGCCGCAAGTAGGTGTGGCTAATGCAGACTTGATGCCTTGTAATTCGTGTCTCTATGGTGGTGCTTGAACATCTTTATGCCAGATAAGGGTATAGGCCTTTTTTTACACAACTCATTATCTATCCAAGTAATTTGGGCGATCTCTCGTAGTTAACTCGAGACCGGATTGCGAGCCGGTGGTGGTGGTGGGGGGGAATCTGTGAACTGGAGTGCCATGGTTGCATTTACGGGTGAGGGTGAGGAATTTATTGTGGGGTATATTACGAATGATGTGGAGTTTTTTTTAAGTGAAGGGCTTTTGTAAAGTTCCAGTCGTTATACATTGGGGAGATGTCTGGTAGTTCTGAATTCTGAAAGCATCGCAATTTCTTTTTTCTTCCAGATTTGAGCCTGGTAGCTGCAGTCCATTTTTGTGTGTTGCAAACAAACTAAATGCCCCCTTGTTCGGATGCTCGAACAAAAAAAAACTCCTCCAAAAGACAGACAGCATTGTTCCAATTGAAATGCTCCTTAACAGGATGCTGTGATGTCAGGCTAAAAATATGCACAGAGAAGGGGGCTTTTTATTTCGAGCTGTGAGCTGACCAGGATGAGAACCGGTAAATAAAAAGGGCCCGTCGGTTTGTTTGCTTTGTTTTCTCTTCTTTTTGCGTGTGTATTTGCCGCCCGTGATTTACGTTGGGGTTTTGTTGTGGGTGTTTGTGAATGCAGGGAGACAGGGGCCTTCCTGGGCTGCAGGGGCCTTCAGGCCTTCCAGGATTTCCGGGGCCCGAGGGGCAGCCGGGCCTGAGGGGTCCCAAGGCACGTTCGATGATCTCCACACCTCGCCTGTGGCCCCTTTCCTCCCGACCTCTTAACCCTTGCCAGCTCTGCGCCACTGTGGTCTCCCATCACCATTAAAACACACACACACAGATGCGCCACGTTCGCTCTGACCAATTTATTTTTCTTGTGACATAAAACTCTGTGATGGATTGGTCAATGTCAATGCTCTAAAGAGGCAAAATGTTAATCTTAGGTGATTTTTTGTGCAATGGTCCTTCTAAAGGAAGAATCAAGGGAAGCGTTAACCAGAAAAAGCCTGACCATAGGCCTCAACATTATATTTGATATTTTTTACCATATTTAAAAATATTTTTGCTGATGAATATATTTGTACTCATAATGACTACCCCAGTTCAATAGCTATGAATGATTACATTATCATGCTCCATGAAGCAAGTTTATTATATATACTGCAAACCATGCTGTTAATGAGTGCTCTAAGAATTATTAACGAACATTTCTGGAAGGCAATGACCCAGTCTTGAAAAGTTGACATTGATTTGAAGACCTCCGCCCCCCCCCCCCGACCAAACGTTAGAGTAAAATCCTTTTCTGCAACTTCAGTAGCCCGTTACCTCCTTGGCAGACAACGGCCTGTGGGACATATTCCAAGGTTCTTGTCACGCCATCTCCTCATCCTCACTTTGAATTTGTTTGCAAAAAATACTATCTGATTCAAAAGAAACAAAAGGGGAGGAGCACATGTTTTTCAAAACAAGCCGGTTGTTTGGCAGCGACGATATTTGACTCGTATGGAATTGCGAGTGGGCTTTGGGCGGGGACACATCTCGCCTATGAGACGGCTCAAGGACAAAACGCTGGCGACGGAATGGCGTCCAAAGGAGAGATAGAATAGCGAGAGCCGGTGAGAAGTCTTCTTTCCAGCGGTGGATAGAGCGTGGTTGACGAAGACTTTTCTTTTCCCAGTGAAGCGCATCTTTAATTGTGTAGTTCACCAAACGTGTGGTTTGTTTCGATGTCCGTCCTGAAAAGTTTGACTCCCATCCGTAGAGCAAGTGGGAGTTTTTCCTGGAACCCATATTGTCCCCCGCCACCCGGCCCCCAAATGCAATCGTTTATCTTCCGGGAAAACAAGTGGCGATTACATTTTTAAGTTAAGGTCAAGCAGCAGGAGCTCTAATCAGCGCCATAAAGTCAGAGCGATCAACAGCGAAACGATATTCATCGCCCGCCGGAGCGCAAGAGGCAGCAGGAGAAACAAAGTTCGCAACCTCTGCTTGTGTTCTATCGGCGCAAACCACTCTCAACCACATGGCCACCAGGGTCAGGTTAATCAGTTGTGGGGCCCCTTTCTAAAGTTCGCTGTTGAGAAAAGTAGTTTTGCCTGCAGTATGAGGAGAGGCTCTCCTCCCATTGGCCTCTTAACGGCGTTGTTTGTGCCAAAGAAACAACGCGGCAAGCTGTGGGGCCCCTTCTGCACGACGCGAGCACATGGAGTATTGGCATTCAGGGTCGCAACTATTGGGGGGGGGGGGGGGTTATGCGCCAGCGTTACAAGATGCATAGGGGGGCCCGGTCGGCCACAAGGGGGGCCCCGAATCGACAAAAAATGTTAAGAAAAAATTATTCGACAAAAATATTCCAATGATGAACTAATGAATGCCAAAAATTGTTACAATTGAAAACACATTTACGAAGAATACACACGGCGTAAAATTTAGTAGCGCTACTGATGGTGTTTGTAACTGAACATGTCCATTAAAGCAAGGCACATGGTAACTTCATCGTGAGTATTGCACCTTTAAATATTTGTTATTAATAATGTCACTGTGAGACTGTCTTCCTCTAAACCCACTACACGGTGCAACTAGAATAACAAATATCGTTATCGCCTACATATTATTATTGTATGCGGGTTACAAAACATCCGTAGCTTTTTCAGTAAAAGCGAGTCGGGAGAAAGGAGAGGAGGGTCGCACAGTCGTATCTTGCCGACCCACCCCGTTGAAAGAGGTCATTGTGCCCCTGCCAGCCTCCGTGCTGATGTTGGTAACGGAGAGATGAGCGCTGGAATAAAACATCTGCGGGAACAGTGGCCTCTTCCATTAATAGATCAATAAACGGGGCGGTGTAACGTCGACCAATCGAGACACTTCATGGGACCTCCTTTGCCAGTACCAAAATATACTAATAGGGGTTGTCCCCTTTTTTCTGGCAACAAAACTGACACCTTTTGCAAGGAATCATGCTTACATTAACCACAATACTTGCAGTCAAATGCAAAAAAAAACAATACTCTGATAATTTATGCATTGTCTTTGAAACTGATTGGTCCACACCAGAGACAGCTTTCTTTAGAGCCTAGTCTCATATGGTGTTCGACCAGATGACGCCAAAAGGCGCACAGTTCAAGACAACGCAACTACCAGAGTAATGAGAGCTCGGGTTGAGCAGCTACATCATGGGACCTCCTTTGCCAGTACCAAAATATACTAATAGGATTTTCCCCCTTTTTTCTGCCAACAAAACTGACACCTTTTGCAAGGAATCATGCTTACATTAAGCAAAAAAAAGGGGAAAACCCCTATTAGTATCGAGACACTTGGTCAAGGTTGTGTCGGGGCGACCCGCATGGCAGCAGTTTGTAACCGGCCCGCATTGTTTGCATTGGATTCGAGTGTTTGTGGGCTGGCTCACAGATTCTCGAAGGTGACATGAGATACCTGCTGTGCCAGATGCTCGTTTGATTGAAATTTCCGAACATTCGCTTACAGGGTTGGACTGTTTACATGCCAGTGTCAGCGTCCCCTGACGCACAGTCACAAGTTTCGTATGAGAAGGATGTTCTTCTATTGCTTGCGGGACTTGTCCGCAAAGGGTGTGCCCTTAGCAAAGTGTAGAGGTTTTTTTCGTCTTCAAGAATTGTAAATAAGGAAATAAAGATGTTACATTTGCACTCCATGAGTTTAATTTTTTTTAACACTGGTTTTTTTTTACAAATCTGCTTAAGATTTAATTCGTAGGGAGTTTTATTAAGGACTCTCTCATATGGTTTAGATGTTGCCTATTGTTTATAAACACGACCCTCTATTGGCAAAGGATAACTTACACGATATGTATGTTTAAATTCTGAGCTTTCTTAAGACAATGTTAAATACTTAACAGGTTGGTATTCAATGTAAGCATATACATTACCATACATTCCGTAAAGTAAAAAAAATGCTGTCATGGCCAGCAATACCAGCCTCATTTCACGTAGTAATTTAACTCATGATGAGAAACTGCCGGTTGATTGATGGTTGGCTCGAGTCAGCGAGCGATGTGGCACACCTGTAACGAAATAACAATGTGTGTGAACGTGCCTCCACTAACATTATTTGACCTTTTACTTTCAGGGTGACAGTGGAGACTCTGGCCCGTATGGACCAAAAGGAAATCGCGTAAGTTGCTTGAGTACATTATCTTGAACGACGTCTTAAAAGTCGTTGTTCCCGCAAGTCGATTCTGAGAATTCCCATCAGTAAATACGAGGCGTGCAGCGGCTCTCCCCCCAAACTCGCGATTCGATGAATTGTCACGATTTACTTTATTGTTATTATTGGCATCGTGGTTACTGCGGTGGCGGCAGGAATCATGTGAATGAATTTCACGCGACGTCTGCGAATCTCAATCACGCACGATTCGATGTGTGCGTCGTGGGTGTGAGGATCTATTAAAACCGAAGAAATAGACGCCCTGCTACTTGCACGTTGAATCCTGCATTTTCGCAAATGCCGACAATGTCGTGTTTCACAACTTAACGTGGTCTCGTATAATTTCTATTGGCCCGCGTCTGTTTTTATCTACCCTGTATACTTGCATGGCTCAGTGTTGACATAGTTCCACAAGGTCATCCCTCAGGCAAGGCCGCAATGCTCTGTCTTGGATTTATTTTCTCTGGTCAAAAAGCTCCGAGATTGCAATTCTCACGATGCTTACATTTTTTGTCCACGTTTTGTCATGTTTCTCCCCAACCCACACCCCCCTGAGTAGACAGCGACCTTTAGAGGGTGGGTGTGTTGTGGCAGATGTTATGAATGCAGGGCCTCTCACAGGGGGGTGTGGGAGTGTGGCGAGGTAGGCAAAGGGTCAATTTTGTCCTAGGTCTCGCACAAAATAAGGGCCCCACCATAGATAGGTCTATTTGTTTCGTTTTCTCTAATGAATAAGAGGACACACACACATACACACATGGCATTCTGTCCCAGGCTTCCCAGGTAATGAACGTAACCAATGCCTTCTCAGGAGACGGAACGCCGATATGGAGCAAAAATGTGTGTGTCATCCGAGTCGGGCCTGCCTGGCAATTTTTTTTTATCGTAATCACTGGAGATCTTCCAGAAGCAGGGGCGAGTGGGGGGGGGGTTAAAATGTGTCATGTGTTATTATGTTATGCAGAGTTGTGAAATATGGCCACTACAGCCTTAATATTTTTCCAATCGGCAAATGTTATTTGGAAAAAGGCACCTCGGGTGCCTGAGATAATTTCGCTCAAATGGAACCCTTTCACAGCACCGCTTAGCGTTTTCAAATTCATGAGCAAACAGTAAGCAGTCTGTGTGTGTGTGGGTGGTGGCTTGGTATTTGTCCATGTGCTTTTGCTTCAATGTATTAATTTAATTATATGGGTCGGAATTATCGCGGATATAAACACGTATCGTGTAGCCAAGGTTACAACACAGGGCATCAACATTGTAACAGTCTCGTGGAGCGATATCTGTGCCGCGTGTACGTGTGTATGTCTTTGTCTCTTACTGAAGTAGGAAGCGGTAGTGCAGCGTTTAGCTGCGCTACGAACCCGGCCACCCGAGTTCGATTCCCGCTCGCGACCAAAATCAGCGACGATTATCTGAACCGGTCCTGGGCATCCCCTAGGTCGACTCAGCCCCAAATGAGTACCTGGTGCGGTGTGCCGTGCCAGCCTTCATAGGTGCTCGCTAACAGCACTTGCCCCAACAGTCTGTTAAGGCTATATGGGGGATTTTTGTCTCTTATTGAAAAGCCTGCGTTTGCTATAATAGACCAATTTCGCATGATTACAAATGTTTATAAAGTGTACCACAAGAAGTGTTGCAGGATCACGTTGCGAATCCACCTCTTCTCTTATCTAGGATGTTACATAGCGCTTTACAAGAATGATAAATTGGACATTAGTTATTGGCTGATGGGGAAAAGAGGATGGGGTTTGAGTGTTGGGGAGGCAAAGGGATGACAAGGAAGGGTGATGATAGCGATAGGGAGGCCAGGTGAGGAAGGATAGTTAATGTTTTAAGGATGCGGACAGGATAGGAGTTTAAGGGATACACTATTGCAAAACATATGAGTAAAAAAATATAAAGTTTAAGGAAGAAGAGCTAGTAAGAGGAATAGATCAATATAAAGAAGGGAAGAGAGGGAGGGTGGTGAGGGAGGCGGAGAGCCTCCCTCACCACCATTCCTGCAGCTGCCCCCTTTAGAATCTCGATAGAATTTTTATTTATTTACAACTGATTTTTCTTGTTTATTTTGTTGTCCTTCTGCCGTACCTCCAATTATCACGGTTGGCTGCGTGCCATGGTGCGAAATAAGTTAAACATGCATACATAGTCCTCTTTAATGCAGTAAAAAATTTTTTTAAAGTAACAAGTTTTTGGATATATTTAGCGGAAAACATATCAACACCGGATAATTTGGATGCCCTGGGGCTCGTTAGTGCTGCCCTGCATGCCCCTGAGTATCATCGTCAATTGTTGTTTTTGTTGTTGGTGGTGGTGCGTAGGCCCTGGTTGCTCCGACGTTTCCCCCCCTGCCCTGAACCTCACTTGTGGTTTTTTTGTGTTTTAAATTTAGTTGAAAACATTTTTATTTAGATAAAGTATACATGTGAATGTTGTTTTTTTGTTTCCTTCAGGGTGCCCCAGGAATGCCAGGATTTCCTGGGACACCGGGTATTCCGGTAAGATTTATATATATATACATATAAAACCCAACACAATATTTTAGTTTAAATCTGTAAATACAAATGAGCAAAGTGGAAATATTTTTTGGACTAGATATGAAAATGTACAATATCAAACTTTGAGTTGTTTTTTTTTTACATTTTATTTATTTTCAGGGTTTGCCGGGACAAGATGGCCCTCAAGGGCCTCACGGTATCCCAGGATGCAATGGGACTAAGGTAAGGCCCCCAGTCTGGCTTTTAAGTGTTGTTTTTACTTGCGTGCACCGTTTGAGTTTGAGATTATTCGATTTGCACGGATGGTCCCGCTGAGCCAGTGGCCCGGGTATTTCTGTACCGTTTCATCGAGTGGCACATGACCAATTTAAAGCGAGTGCTAAAGAATTATGCCTGGGGGGATGTTTTGTAGAGAGTTTTGCGCAAATGCAATCAGGAAGGCATGCTCATTTTGCAAAGTGCATCCATCATTATTTAATCACGTGCTAAATATTTGACTCTTGTTAACATAAATTACCGTGCCATGTCCATAACGTCCATTAAATCATAATGATAGCGGCTGAGAAACATTCCAGGCTTGCAGGAGGTGAATGAAATACAAATACTGTATCCGGCGGGGGGGGGGGGAAAGAAACATGATAAACATTGCAAGGCAAGATAAAATAAATGAAATGTATGAGATTTCTAGATACCATAGGGTATATATTTGGACAAGGTGCTAAGTGAGGCTGATAAGTGATAAGGTATGGGTTAGGTTGGCTTTGAAGAGGCATGGGAAGGGGCGAGGAGAGGCAGGACAAATCAACTCTGGGCCCTCTTGAGTTTATTTGGAACACGTAGAGCCCCATTGCAATTCTACTGCCTTACCCCTCTAAAGCAACACGCAGGAGGATTATCACCATTCCAAGTCTGAGCCTTTAACCTCCTTAGAAACCCATTGGCTGACGGTTTAAAATAGCTTGAGCAGAGGTCCATATATGTGTGTATGTAGGATTCGCAGAGCACCACAACAATAACTAATGAGTTTGTTTACCAAGAAGTTTGCTCAGCCTTATCTTGAAAACGATACCCTTACTAGCAATGGTTTTAACTCTATTTTGCCACACTGCTTCATTGAGATTCTTATCTCGGGGGGTTATGCAACCTCCAAGCGGTGTCCCACAGTCTGTGTGTGTAACGTGCCGATATGCTACGAGTTGGCCATGTTGTAAACTAATCGCACGCCGTTTCTCTCTTGAAAACCATGAGCTGACGTATTCCATAAACCCCCTTTGCCTTGCGAATCATGGATTGTTTACGTTGTGTACACGATTCTAATATTGTGACATTGTTGTCTTAGTCTTATAAGTAAGTCCAAATTTTAAAGGCCGTGCCTCCAGCAACTCCGAACCAATTCTTTGACCACTGATCGCATGACCCACAAATCTTATTACAGTACCATACATCGTGCGACTTGCATTCACACAGTGCCTGAATGCAGCTGCTATTCCACTTAGTGCACCGAAATAAATATAGGACACAAAGCCTTAGCCGGCGGTAGGGCGAGTGGCTCGCAATCGGAAGGTTGCAAGTTCAACTCCTGGTTGGGGGTCACCTCAGCCCATATCTTCTCGAGGATCGATAAAATAGGCACCACTTTTTGGGGACGTTGGCAGCAGTTGTCATATGGGGATGACCCCCCCCCCCTCTCCGAATGTGGAATTTCTACGAATTTGCCCAAGGCTGTAAATTGGGAAATGAGCAGCAGCCTCGGCGATCAATTGAAATAACTTAAACTTGTTTTAAAAGTCATCCCTTCCACAAAGTCCTAAGCTGCACAATAACAACAACAACAGCATTCTTGTTTCAGGAGTGTTGTCGTAGCCTGCGTACACACAGCAGGCTAGGTGGTGGCTAACCCTCGTGAGTAAACGTTTTAACAGAGGGATTAGTGCTGCACACAAAACTAGAGCAACAGACCAGAAAAGTTTCGTCTCAAGTTTACACCACTGGCTTTTGCCTTGTTTGCCACAGGGAGAGAGAGGATATCCTGGCGGTCCGGGATTACCAGGATTACTGGGCCCAACGGTAAGTGCTTTCCGTCTTTTAAATCCTTTGAAGGTTAAAGACCCTGAAAAAGATAAAATAAACATCTCCACTTCCCTGTTCTGCATCTCCACATAAAACAAAAATTTATATAAAAGAACAATTATAATTAAGACAGCATTACGAAATTAATTAAACGTGCTTTCATGTTTTTATTATAGTTAAGACATTCCTAATTATAATTATCACAGCATGAAACATTTATTATGCATGCATTTAATTGTTTTATTATAATGAAAAGAGTCCTAATTATAATTAAGAGTATTAAAATCTGATTCATACATTTATGGATAGTTTTCATTGTAATGTTTACTACCCATAATGCTCCGCAATATTCCATCACCCATAATTCTCCCATGACCCATAATTCTACACACCAGTGCAGAATAAGCTCTTAAAAAATATGCTGCCTGTGCAAGTCACTTTCTTATTTTATATCGATGTAATTGTGACTGAACAATTACTATTGGGAGGCTATTGTTGAAAGAAAATATACATTAAAGAAAAACACTTTATCTTTTGATTTTACCAGGTAAGGCACACTGAGCTATTGCTCTTTTTTTAGAAGCAACCTGTCCACAAATGATATCTCTCCGAAGTGGCTTATCACGTGGAAATGTATAGCAACCAAATACTCTAAACGAAAGTTGATTCTAAATGTGGGGGGAATAACCGGAGAACCCGGAGAAAAATCCACACGATCACGGGGGAGAACACGCAAACTCCAAATATTCAGCAGCAGGCGTCAGGGTTGGGATCGAACTAACAACTGGGCGAGGAAGATATCATGTCCGCCACTGTGCCCCAAAGCAGCTTCACGTTTGCACAGGCGCAGTGTGTACTTGTTTAGAATTACAATAGTTGGCCCAACATCAAAACAATTACTCGAGGCATCCCTGGCATGCAGACGGGGCATTTGGGTGAATTAAACCCAGCCTAGCTTAATGAAATCGACACGTACAGGAATGAAAAAAACTTTTTTTTTTATTCCTGCAGCATTTGCATGCGTGCGAGTTGCGAACAAAGTGGTGGCGTAGTGGTGAGCGGTGGGGAAGTGGTTTTTAGCTCCCTGCGCGAGTTCAATTCTCGTTCGCGTCCAACAGCTGTGGTGAATATCTGAACCAGTTCTGGGCTTCCACTCGACAATACGTCAATGAGCGGAAGCCGCAATGGCAGTGGCGAACAAGCTCTATAAAGAAACAACAACAAAAAAACCCAACACTTCGGCCTGAAAAGAAAAAAATAATCTATGCAAGTATTATTGATGAATGAGCTATCAAGCCTCCACTTGGTAAACTCGGCCTAAATAAACGACCGCATCTCGCGGTGTGTAAACATCAGCGGCGAGGAGACGCTGATATTTACGCACCGAGGCCATCGTGGCGAGCTGTTTCTGACGGGCGTGTGTCTCTGTTGTCGCGTCACGATATATGTTTTCTCTTTGCAGGGAATACCGGGAATGCCAGGCATGAAGGTAAAGCCGTCTGTCTGTCATGTGCTTCTACGATTAAAACACCAACCACAGCTATCGTGCTCCGAGACGCCGTGGCTCCCAATTGTGTAAATGTAATTTAGGCTACGTTGCCACCTGGTGTCCGTGTCTTGTCAATGCAGGCACGCCAAGATATTACATTTACGAAATCATACAGACAACTCCCATGTAATAAAACCATGGGCGGAGTTTGAGGGGGGCGTGGGGCAATGCCCCCCACAAACTGAACACAATTATGAATTTATTTTCAGTAGTTTATAATTAAGATAAAACTAAATGAATTAATCATATGCACCCGCTATGGCGGATGTGAGGGACAAAGCAAACCAAACTCTACCTACGAATAAAACTCTATAGTTTGCATAACCACAAACGTGTTCACATTCGATGAACGTTTGCACGCGTAATTCTAAAGCGCCCTTCACTACCCATCAGTGGGGGGGTCTCTTATTGCCAGCTCGGCTGACGGCAGTGTGTGCGCGATTGTTTATTGACCCCTGAATATTGGATAGGGGCGGCACGAGGATGGATTAAAGCAGGGGCCTCCGGGAGCAATTGTGTTTTAAGGAGCCCACAAAAATCCAAATAAAAACGCCGTCATGGCGGTCGAAATGCAAAACCGTGGCTCCAGCGCCATTTGGTCGATGAGGCCATAACCGTCCACGCGTGCGTCGACTTTTAAACGTAACCCCCTTTTCGATTCTTACGTCGCACTTAAAAGCGAGACCTGCAGTGGCCGGGGCGAATAGCGTCGGGGCGCGCGTGGCATTCGGCGTGGGTGGCGGTAAAACGGCAAAAGGAATGAATGGAAAAGACAAACAAAGAGGGCGTCCCCACCCACCCCATATGCAATGCGGCTCAGGGTGTACAAGCCTGCCATGGGTTCGATCAAACGCCCCCCCCCCCCACCCAAAATCCAAGCGTCGTCTGTCTGGGTGGTGCTTCGCGTTGAGCATTTTTCTCCTTGCCGTGCGCTACGGCACCGGCGGTGTGCGCGTCGACGACAAACGCACGTGGACCGACCCGGGAAAGCCACCGTTGGATTCCGGGCACGGTTTAGCGAGCGCCGCGCTACGGAACGCGGTGGCCCAAGATCGATTCCCGCTCACGGCCAACACCAGTGATGATTATCTAAACCGGTCCTGGGCCCTTCCTTAGGTCGAATCAATCTCAACTGAGTACCTGGTGCGGCGTGTAAACGTCGCCACGCGGGAGCCCAAAGGTGGCCGGGTGTGGTGTTGGTCACCCACGGCCTCGTGTGCCGTGCCGGCCTTCGTAGGTGCACTTGGCCCCAACGGTCTGCTAAGGCTACAAGGGGGATCTTTGTGTTTGTTTGCTGTTAAGAAAACGCAACCGAAAAAAAAATTTTGTTCCGCATCTCAATTTTGCAGTGGCCTTGTTTGCCCCATTCTACGTCGATTGCTTGGCAAACGCCTCGTGACAAAAGCAAAACTTTCCGAACAAAATTTTGGCGAGAGACCCTGGGGCAAGGATATAAAACTCTTGCCTGGGGCGCTGTAAAACGCGATCGCTTACTTTGGCTAACCTTGAGGACGCATTGGTCCACCACTTAGGAAGTTATCGTCATGAAAAAGCCCACGGGTCTTCCGTCACATCGGCAGTAGCAGTGGGTTCGTGTGCAGGGGCCGTGAGCCTGCCGCTGCAACAATGAGAGGATGTTGAATGAGGCCGCCACTTCATCTTTGTGTTTGTTTGTTTTTTCTCGCAGGGCGATCCTGGAGAGTTCTTTTCTTCGTTTCCGGGGCAGAAGGGCGACGCTGGTTTTCCTGGAATTCCGGGGCAGCCCGTGAGTTTCGCTTGCTGGTGGTGCACGAGGTCACAGATTTATACTTTTTACAAATGTTCACACAGTTGCTGAACCCAGGCTCTGAGGCCCAAATAACATCAAGCGGATTTACATTGTCCCGGCGACAAAGAGCAACACATTCATGAGGAGTGGTGGGGGTGACGCGGCCCAGCGGGAGCGTTCGCCACTTATTGCGGAGGTTCTTAGATTGAGCCCCACGCCTTTTAAAGATCCCAAGAGGAGGCCATGTGTGTTGGTGCCATGATCGATATTTGTCAAATAAATATTTTTTTTACTCCATTGTAAACACGTAGCATCATCGCCCCCTACTGGGACAACTTAGCAGAACCCTTCTGGAAGCGAGTTGATAATGACATAAATGTTACGTTATTTCATTTATATATTAGTATAATCGTAACAGTGAACTAAATACTTAAATGTATATCTCTGCTTGAGAAACGTAGAGAGATATCTCTGCTTTCGGGTGCCGCAGTGGCTTGATGTTAGGGGCCGTCCATAAATGACGTCACGTACCTAGGGGGGGGGTGGGGGGTCAGACATTTGTGACGATGTGTGACGAGGGGGGGGGGGTTTGAGAAATGTGACGTCACATCAAAATGCGCAACTTTTAATAAATATAGACAACACGTTCTACTTGATTATAGCATACACACACACTTTACGGGGATCCCCGATCCCCGTAAAGTGTGTGTGTATGCTATAATGTGTGTGTGTATGCTATAATGTGTGTGTGTATGCTATAATGTGTGTGTTTGCTATACTGTGTCTGTGTGTGTATGCTATAATGTGTGTGTGTTTACATGCTATAATGTGCGTGTGTGTGTTTACATGCTATACTGTGTCTGTGTGTTTACATGCTATAATGTGCGTGTGTGTGTTTACATGCTATACTGTGTCTGTGTGTTTACATGCTATAATGTGCGTGTGTGTGTTTACATGCTATACTGTGTCTGTGTGTTTACATGCTATAATGTGCGTGCGTGCGTGTTTTTGTGTTTCAGGGGCAGCCTGGGAGCTCAGGACTGCCAGGACCATTTGGGCCACCTGGACAAAGAGGTTTTCCTGTGAGTTTGTGCGTGTGTTTGTCTTTCGGCGTGGATCTCTGAGTGTTTGCATTTGTGCGTGTGTATTTTTCCGTGTCTTTGTATGTGTGAGTGCTGCGTCTGTGTCTTTATCTTTTTTGTATTTGTGCAGGGAGCGGTAGTGCAGCGGTTAGCGCTCTGCGCTACGAACTCGGCGATCCGAGTTCAATTCCCGCTCACGGCCAACACCGGTGACGATTGTCTGATCTGATCCTGGGCCTCCCCTAGGTCGACCCAGCCTCAAATGAGAACCTGGTGTAATATTCTTGGGTCTTTCGGTAAAGTCACGTAGAGTACACCTGGTGTAATGTGTACACATCAGACAAAGGCGGCTGGGCGGTGATGCTGGCCACCCGCCCTCTGGTGTGCCGTGCTGACCTCACAAACAGCACTTGCCCAAACAGTCTGTAGAAGGCTATACGGGGGATCTATGTCTTGTTTATGTGTGTGGGGAGCAGTGGCACATTTTCATGCTCACCACGGTTACTCAGCACAGGCACAGAGATCCAAAATGCCACGTGGACGGGATCAAACGACACAGTTTACATTTTTAAAGATAACAGTTCATAGATTTCTGGAATTGGTTGAGAACTTTGGGAAACAGTCGACGGGAGGGAATTCCAAAGTGGAGCAGTGCGCGGGAAGAAGCGGAATGAGAGGGTGTTTTGATCTCCAGTAGCGCGGCGGTTGTGTGCGTGTATGTTGAACTTCTTTCGCACTGTACGTAGCCGACCGCGCTCATCGGAGGTGCGGCCGAACACGGAGTGAACTCGGTTTCAATTCCCAGCTTCGGCCACTGTCAGTTGGCGGTGTAGCTTTCAAGGCGTGTGTACGCTCAGAGGGTGGACCCGGTCATGAAACGTGGAAAACATCTGCCTATCTCTGTGGATGCTGTCGTGTGTTGTGTGCAGGGCCCATCTGGTCAACCCGGGTCCCCTGGCCCAAAGGTAACGGCGGTGCTCAAACATTTCTTATGGCCTCCGTTAATATTCGCAAAATTGAAATCACGTTTTTTTGCATGCTAAAGAAAAGCCCGTCAATGTTGACATGTCAATGTTGGGTGTGTAATTTGCACAAATGTTCACTTTACAGGGTTCCATGGGTTTGAATTTTGAAGGACAGAAGGGTGAAAAGGTGAGTTGCTGCTGTGATCATTACTGGGCAGGAGCTGCATATCGAACGATGCATAGATTAAAATGGATTTAAAATAAATTCCCATGCTTGCACTAAACGAAGTAATTTGTGCTTGTAAAATAGCTTATTTAAGAATAGATGTTTAATAAAAATGTATACAAATTACATGCAAATCGTGATAAATAGAAGTGTAATGCCCCCCCCACATCCCACTCACTACCTTGCGATGTAATCGATGAGTTGTTGTGATTCAGCGTCTGGTTTCGATGCAAGAATCAGCTTTGTTTACATTGTGGTGAATGCTGTCTGTCTCTCATCCTTTACACAAATTATCTTGTGTTGCTGCTGCTGCTGCGTTGGCAGTGGTGCATGAGCACACAATGAACAGATAGATGACAATAAAGAAAAACTCATCACGGTCATCAATCTCAACGTGGCCTTCAAAGAAAATATGCAAGAGGCGACGTATCGAACAACGGCCCTCATTCGTAGCATAACTTTACAGAGAAGGGCCATTGCCTGAAACGTCGACGAATAGATTCTTTCCCTCATTGATTGTTCTCGTGACGCATTCTGCTCATTTTTAAATCCTTTATATTAAGTTCACTTGCTTGCTTGCGCGCTTACGACCGTGCAAATCTTTCGGTCGTTTTTTAACCCACTTCCCGTGATCCAGTCGAGCTGACATTTTGCACACAGACTCGTTGTGCGTGACAATTAATTTTCGCGAAATTTTTTTTCAAAAATTTTACACTTTTTAGGAAAACAAAAATTATATTTAATTACCAATTGCTTAATGGTGGCAAGCAATCATCTGACCCATAGGTGGCAGCCATCTCAAGCCAGAGGACGAGAGGACTCTAGCCGCTACGCATATAAAGGATTTATAGTGAAAAACTTTGTTTTTACGGGTTAATTTTTTATCTCGATTTCAGTGCTGGTGGGGTGGGGTGTGTGGGGAGGGGGAACTCCCGTTCTCTCATTCTCTCGCTCTCTCTCTGCCTTTATTTCGCCATTTGCTCACGGTATTCGTTTGCCCTCTCCGTGACCTCAGGGTAGCACCGGACCCGCGGGCCCTCCGGGGCCTCCTGCAGGGCCGCCCGCGCAGGAAAAGCCGCCGGAGGGAGTATTTTACAAAGGCAATAAGGTGATCATAACAACACGTAAAATGTCGTTGTGAAAAATATAAACAGCGAGATATATAAGCGGACACACCGTACCATCTCCGCACTCCCAGAATGCTGCGTGGCCGATGGTTTGTGTAAGGAAATATTTTAATGTTTTTGCTTTTGCGTAGACGTGAAGGATGTGTGTTGTTGGCTGGTTCATTTTGATTTTCAGAAATAGCTCTTGAGACCTCTTGCCGGCCCCATCCTCGGACAGTGGGGCGACGGCCCTGGCAGCTGTCAGAGTTCGCAACTGAAAGTGTCGTTTGTCACGTGACCCCAAACCCAACAGCGCAGCTGGAAGATACATTTGTGGCGAGAAGCGAAAGTTGTACATTGCCGTCCGATTGACGCGTTAAAGCGACATCGCTGTGCCCTGTACACCGTCTCTGAGAGGCTCACAATACGTCCTGATGGTCTCAGCTCGGAGGCCTTGGTCAAAGCTTCGCGAAGACGGTGTTCGTCGTCGATGCAATAGCGACCTTTCGGTGGGATCCTGGTGTGGTTGGGCCGTCCAATCCGGAGTCACTGCTTTGCACTGGAATCTCCATTGAAATCCTCCTCCTACAAAACAACAAAACAAATTCCCTTTTGTCCCACCCACACCATTACCCCAACGGGGGAGGTTGTGGGGCGTGGGTGGTGTAATGAGGGGGGATGGGAGGGAGTTCTTCAACCTCGCCACTCTCTTAGCTGTCGGACGGTAGCTCCGGATGCAAGAGGCCTGACATTGTGATGTCTACGGGTTTACGCGTCACGGGCTTTTGCACGAGCCCAAAACAAGACAATGGACATCTCGCTACTTAAAGGGATCAATGAGTCATCTGTTGTGAGCAAATGTGTGACGATTGTGGAAAAGTGTAGAGTTATTCAGGGAGGGGAAAACATTTTCTAGAGCTCAGCCTCGGACAGCTCCAGCTGAAATGCAGCACTGGGCGGAGGTTGTTTGGCCCCCACTGCGCCACCCCTCCCCTCCCCCATGAATGGAGAAGTGCTCCTATTGGGGAGAAGCCCTCCCATCGATGAGAAGCTCTCCCATTCATGAGAAGCTCCACCATCGATGTGAAGCCCTTCCATCGATGTGAAGCCCTCCCATCGATGAGAAGTCTACCCATGGATGAGAAGCTCCACGATCGATGTGAAGCTCCCCCATTCATGTGAAGCTCTCCCATCGATGAGAAGTCCTCCCATGCCAGAGACACCCCTACACCCCCCGCTCCCAGCTGTTTCAAAAGCACGGCCATCGGACAGCGCGGTGAGCACATACACACGGGCGTTTCGGCCTTGGCGCTAACGAATTCTCGCTCGTGTGTGTGATCAGGGAGACGCTGGACCCCCTGGTTTTCCAGGCAGGGATGGTCTCCAAGGTCCTCCGGTAAGTTTGCGTTGACGCCAGTTGTTCGAGTTAATAAACAATGATATTGTTAATGATGTGTTTTAGACATGGTGCCCTTGAATGCCAGGTCACCTTGGCGCAATTTACATCGCATCTCATCTAAAACATTGGAAAGGGCACCCCCCCCCCCCGCAGGGACAGCTGCCACTGCGGGGGGGGGGGTGTCCTTTCACTCATTGTTCTCCACTCATCACTCTCCACTCATCACTCTCCACTCATCACTCTCCACTCATCACTCTCCACTCATCACTCTCCACTCATCACTCTCCACTCATCACTCTCCACTCATCGCTCTCCACTCATCACTCTCCACTCATCACTCTCCACTCATCACTCCCCACTCATCACTCTCCACTCATCACTCTCCACTCATCACTCTCCACTCATCACTCTCCACTCATCACTCTCCACTCATCACTCTCCACTCATCACTCCCCACTCATCACTCTCCACTCATCACTCTCCACTCATCACTCTCCACTCATCACTCTCCACTCATCGCTCTCCACTCATCACTCTCCACTCATTGCTCTCCACTCATCACTCTCCACTCATCGCTCTCCACTCATCACTCTCCACTCATCGCTCTCCACTCATCACTCTCCACTCATCACTCTCCACTCATCACTCTCCACTCATCGCTCTCCACTCATCACTCTCCACTCATCGCTCTCCACTCATCACTCTCCACTCATCACTCTCCACTCATCACTCTCCACTCATCGCTCTCCACTCATCACTCTCCACTCATTGCTCTCCATTCATCACTCTCCACTCATCACTCTCCACTCATCACTCCCCACTCATCACTCCCCACTCATCACTCTCCACTCATCACTCCCCACTCATCACTCCCCACTCATCACTCCCCACTCATCACTCTCCACTCATCACTCCCCACTCATCACTCCCCACTCATCACTCTCCACTCATCACTCTCCACTCATCACTCTCCACTCATCACTCTCCACTCATCACTCTCCACTCATCACTCCCCACTCATCACTCTTCACTCATCACTCTCCACTCATCACTCTCCACTCATCACTCTCCACTCATCACTCCCCACTCATCACTCCCCACTCATCACTCTCCACTCATCACTCTCCACTCATCACTCTCCACTCATCACTCTCCGTGTGTTTCAGGGTATGCCCGGGTTTGGATTGTCAGGCGAAAAAGGAGAGCAGGGGGAAGCTGGAAAACGCGTGAGTGTCCCTTTCCCTCTCTGCACGCACGGCACGAGCGTTGAGCGGGACGTTTAGCAGCGAGCCGCGCGGAGGCAAGCGCGGCGCCCCCCCACGACTCGTCGAGGCTGGGCGCGTGCCGACGGACGGGAGATGCAGCGTGAGGGGAGAAAACACTCGGCCTTTGGTGCGTCTCCACGCGAGAACGACGTCCGCACGCCCCGCTTGCGATGCGGCGGCAACAGCAACCTTGCACCTGTTGGCGCGCCCGTTACGTTACGTTAGCGCAGAAATGCAAAGCAGGGAAAACCAGGAGGAGGCACAGGATGAGACCGAGCAAGATGAAGGAGAGAAAGGGAGCTTTAAGAAGGGGGGGTGGGGGGGGGGGGTTCTGTTAACACGGGGTTGAAGAGGAAGGTTTTGAGGAGAGATTTGAAAGCGGTGAGAGAGGGGGATATGGAGGGAGAGGTGGACCTGGCGGAGTTGCCCGCTGAGGCAGCTGCAGCAGCTTGAGTGTGGTGTAGGGGCTAAGATAGCGACACGGGTTGCTTGTGAAGCGCACGCCCAAATTGTGTGAGAGGACGTCACTCACTGCTTTGTCCTTTTAGGGGAAGCCTGGAAAAGATGGAGACCCCGGCCTTCCGGGTTTGGAAGTGAGTGTGAAATCCCCGCATCAATTTATGCCCCACGGTCACCGGCATTCTGCACACGGAGCGAATTTTTAATTTTGCAATTGCTCCAAAATCAACTTCGTTTTCCCAACAGGGTCAGCAAGGGACACCTGGATTTCCTGGAAACCCTGGCTTCGATGGACAGAAGGTATGGCCCTCTAAATCACATACCTCCGTATTCAAAAGCTCGGCTTTCACTCGGGTTATATGACACATATAATATATATCTCATGGGTTTTGTTTGGTGCAGTCTTTGGTGCCTGGGCTGAGATCATCAATTCTTGCTCTTGAGAATGCTGTTTAGATATATCGTTGTGAATTTGGCTTTTTGTTGTTGTGTTCTTGCCTTTGTAACCCACATCTCCTTCGATTCAGGGCATTGTAGTCTCAATGGGTCCTTAAATGGGTGAAAAAGATATATATAAAGGAACAGACTGACTGATGTCTTGGAGAGATTCATTATCGATTTTGTGGACGTTCACCAGTGATATAAAGTGTGAAATATATATATTAGATAAAGCGTGTGTTAATGTGTCCTGTCTTATGAATGTTTTATTTTCAGGGTTCAAAAGGAGACCCTGGTTTGCAAGGGCCCCCTGGCCAGGTGAGTTTCTATGTACACACACGGTACGTAAAGTACGTACAGTATTTACGATCCTGACTGAGCGAGTGACTGAAATAAATCTTAGTTAAGTTCTAGATCGGTGCTTCCGAACCTGGGGTGAGATGCCCTTTCTGGGGTTGGGAAACATGTCCAGATATTTTTCATAGAAGGTAAATCATCGAAAAAACAAATTAAGCATGGCCACGTAAGTACAACTACTTTGTTTTATGAAACCGATGGCTTTATTAAGACGATACTTTTTTAACGCTTGAGAACCAAAGGGGTGCAAGGCTGCAGTAAAAGGTTGAGAACCACTGTTCTAGATGGAATGCAAAGCTGAAATTTGGCCCAAATATTGGTGCCAATGATTGCCCTGATCTCTCTGGTCCAGTATTCATATGTTTGGTACAAATTCAATTCACGATTGGGTCTCGAAACGTGTGGGAGGGCCTGGCAGAACAAACAGAAAACAATTGTTCCAAGAGGCCAAACACTCCGGTGCCCTTGACGAATGGGAATGAATCCAGTCGCGAGCCAGCAGACGGCGGACCTTGACACCTGTAGGTGGCGGAAACATTTGGAGGACGAGCGTGATCCACCAACCATCGCTTCCAGTGTGCCGCATTGCAGGCCTTGCGTGAACAATATCCTGTGGTTCTCCCAGGTTATTGGCCAACCACCTCCACATGGGTTTGGGTCCAAAGGTGACCCAGGATTCCCTGGCGCACAAGGAGACAAAGGAGAACCTGGTTTTACAGGTAAATGCATTGTCACAACGCATCCTTCTTAACCCTTTCCCCGTTCCGAGACGTGTGCAAGTTGGAGCCTGGGCCCCGTTCACCGTCGTATCTGGGAATGCGCGAGCGGTCAGCGTTAGTTTTAACTTAGAGAGGCGTTTCGCCGTTGTTTTTAAAGATATTGTACTCACCGCAGAGAACTGTAGTGACGCGACCGCAAGTCTGCGATATCTGGCGCCAAACTGTGCCACGCCCCTCCCGCGTGGAGTGGAATCGGAAGATCGGAAATGGGTTTTTTCACCAACACAAAACAACTGCTAGCGTTGTCGCAGAAAATATAAGTAACGGAATGAATGAGCAAGCAAAATCTTTCACATTTTTTGCACCTCCACAACAATAAAACGATTAAATTTCGATTTAAAGCTTTCGTGACTGCAGGGATTCATCTTCTTGGTTCTTTCGGTAAAGTCACGTAGAAGGGAAATAATAAAATAAAAAAAATAAAACCTAATAAAATTATTCTCACGACGTTTCGGCCAAAACGCAAGCAGCCGTCCTCAGGTGAAGAACAGGTAAGACAGTGTCATTCAGACAGTCTTTTTCGACAGACCTGTTCTTCACCTGAGGACAGCTGCTTGCGTTGTGGGCGAAACGTCGTGAGAATTATTTTATTATGTTTTATTTTTATTATTTTATTATTTCCCTTCTACGTGACTTTACCGAAAGAACCAAGAAAAGAAAACGATTGCTTACACATCCCAACCACGCGGCCTTCTTATCTTCTCAACAGCAATGACAATGACTGGGTTGTCAGTTTTCGTTCCTCCCTTTAGACTAATCTTTTTTCAATAGCGTAACCCTCTACTTCTTCCTGTCCGTATCCTTAAAACCTTAACCATCCTCCCCCTTCCCCTTCGTAACCTCGCCACCCCCTCTTTCCCCATCATCACCCTTCCTTGCCATCCCTTCCCCTCCCCAACACTCAAACCCCATCCCTTTTCCCGATCAGCCAATAACTAATGTACAATTTAAAATCATTGTAAAGCGCCTTGACAAAAGTGCGATATAAAATCTTAGATAACATATAATATGGTTTTGTGTGAAACTAGGACCCATATTTAACAGAGATAGGGTCCTCGCCTATTGACATCTGACCTTTCACCAGCATTGGTTCAAGCGAGCCTGGCTAACGAGACGCCGGATGTCAAATCCCGCCCAGACATTGCTGTTGTCGAATAATTTGCGCTAAAATGTCGCACTATCAGAAGGACCTGTATGGCTGATGTGATGTGCTAAAAAAAGAATAGTTGTATTATTTTGTACGTGGGAAGGGCAGGTGCGTAAAGGAGGTGTGTTGCCTGACGATTTATTTTGTTACTGCTTTAACTGAGTAAATTTGCCACATCTACACCACTGGCATGAATGCCAAAACTCTCGCGTGTGTGTTGCATGTAAGTGCGAGGCTCATTTGCACCACAGTCGCAAGAGCCAATTAATTATCTTGACCCTGCGGTGAGTGTAGCGGCCACTCGTGGCTGCAGGGTGGTCACGTGACCCCCGTTACATACATACGTGTGTTCGAATGATTAACGAATCGATTCCTCCACGCCGTGTTCAGTGCACGCATCACGACCTTTAATAGTCGACGCGAATCGACAAACCACTGCATCGATGCACCTCGAGTTTGGGTAAGCGACGTGGACGATTGGTGGCGCGTTTACCGGTCCTCCGCAAAGGCCCGCAGTTTGAAACCGGCAGGCTGCCCTGGTTATTACCGCGGCGCGAGTCTCAACCGTGCAAGTACGTGCCGTCTGCTTCGCGGTGAACGTGAAAGTATTCCGTGACGTCACTTGAATATAGCGGGCCATTGTGTGCTGACGTCATGGTCCAAGTTTGGAAAAATTACTCCGCAAATTAATCAATTGGGATTACACAGAACTGACTGTGTACATGAACCGTAGAAGGGCCTTCCTTCGTGATGATAGCCTTGCGCTATCTGAACAGCACTCATACCAAATGTACATAATTGTTGTTATGATTGTGTTTACGTGCTATTGCTGCCGGTAGTGATGCAAGGTTTTAAATTGCTGTTCTTATTCCATCTCAGGACCACCTGGGTTGAACGGTGCACCGGGTCCCCCAGGTAACCACCCCTCTGAACGTTCCAGCACAGATTTCGAACATGCAAGCGCGCAATCTTCACATCATCTGCTTGAGATGCCAACATATATTTACGTTCTCGAAGTTTATTGGTGTGGTGATGAGGATTTTCACCTCTTAAGGTTTAACAAAAAGAAAACCAGGATGCATGGGTTGAAGAATATCTCACAATACCAGGAGAAAGGAGAACTACATCTGATCTGATAGAGTAATCTGAGATGACATGAGATCTCTCTACCACTGATGTTAAGGATAACATCAATGTGGTGTTGTGCACTCATTACATGCACTCTCTTACCCCTGTCTTCCTATTGCGTCTTCTCCCCAATTCAGTCATGGTGCTGTGTACAACTGCATTTTTTTCGTCATCCTCCATAGATGACTTCAGCCCCATTGCTCACTGCAAACCACTTAGGGTTGGCACTTTTTTTTCCGCAAACCAAAACCCCAACTTAATTCTCATGGGAGACCTATGTCCCTGAAAACTGCGCGGTATACTCCTGTAATGCAGGGCAAAACAATGCCACCAGATGTCGGTGCGGATTAATTCCCTGCCGCACGAACACAGATGCCAATTCCTGGACTACGAATGAGATCGCAATTAGCGTTGTCATACTTGTTTTTTTTTCCTCCCGTCTTGATCTTTTTCCAAAGAATCATCCCTCGATCATCGCCTCCTTCAGCCATTTGCCGATCTAAAAAAAGAAACAAATCAACGTATTAATTTTATTTAAGGTTACCACTTCAATTCTTGGCTGGGCATTAACACAGCCCATCATCCCTCTGGGGGAGAGAAAACAGATACCACTTTGGTGGGCGAGTCAACAGTGGCTGTCCTATGGGATAGACTTGCGCCTGCCATTGGGGTGGGCATTTTCCACCACTGGCTCCGGGCTTTCATGACCAAACGAGCACCTTGTTGCTCGTTTGGTCACGACATTGCTTTGACTTTACAGTAAAACCTTGGATTGCGAGTAAGTTGGTCTACGAGTGTTTTGTAAGATGAGCAATTTTTTTAAATAAATATTAATTTGAAAACGAGCGAGGTCTTGCAATATGAGTAGTACGTGATCACGCTTTGTCTGCCGAGCGTCACGTGATCACAACTGATATACGAGTGCTTTGATCTACGAGTGCTTTGGATTACAAACACGTTTCCGGAACGAATTATGCTCGCAATCCAAGGTTTTACTGTACTTTTTACTTTCTTCGTGTGCGACTTCACTCCTGTCCACACGGCTCTGAATGAGATGTGTGAAATCAAACGCGGGCTTTTTTTAAGTAGATTCTAATGACCGAAATGTTGTTGTTCAGGTATCACGATACAGGGCCCTCTGGGACAACCAGGGATTTCGGGAGAAAGGGGCCAGAAGGGTGACCCGGGACCCCCAGGACTAAGCTTCCCAGGGCAGCAGGGCCAGGATGGGCAGCCTGGGTCTCCTGGTCCACAGGGGCAGCCGGGTCTCCCTGGCGCCCCGGGTAAGCACGCAATCTCTTTTGCATCATCTTTAATGTTTTCCGACAAAGGTTGAACGTGTGAATGGCTTTTGCTCTGTCCGTCTGTCTCTAACATGGGGTTAGGGGATTTCGGGGGGGGGTACTGTAACTCTCCTAAAGATGATCCAATGTGAGTGAAACTTTTGTGTAAAGTTGCGGGGACTCTCGTCGTCACGGTGACCAATTGGACACCCAAGTATAGACAATGGTGATGAATGGTAAAAAGCACGGACCTCAAATTACCTGCTCAAGTCACTGCTGGTGGAAGGGCCTTCCAGAGAGGGAGCTATAGAGAGCCCCTCTATATAGCATGTTTGACGTAGTCTTCCACGTTGGCCAGTGCGTCTTGGAAGAGGTGGGAGTTACCCACACTTAATAACACCCCATGCCACCTCCCAAATGACTAACTCTAGTGTTCAACTTGCCCCCATTGTTTCACTGGGAGATCGAATCGGCGACCAGAGATCGAACCAGGACCTCGGGATTGCAAGTCCAGTGCGCTGGACCATTGCGCCCGCAGGAGATCCCCTCGACTCTAATATCACTGCAGCAATGTGATCATTCCTGGCCACGGTTATAACCTCTGATGCAAATTATGTATATCGAAACCGGTTGAGTAACCTGTTGCGGCATGTAAACGTGGGTCATTGGGGAGACGAAGGTGACCGGGGGGGGGTTGTCATGTTGGCCATGCCAACCGCTTGTGCGCCGTGCCACCCTTAACAAGAGCTCGCTTGCCAGTGCTTCGATGGCTATGTATGCACTGTATGTTGAACTTCCTTTGCGGCGTACGCAGCCAACTGCGCTAGTCGGAGGTGGCCTTTGACTATGCTGGTGGTCATTGACTTTGTGCGTGTGTGTTTGTGTCTGTGTGCGTATCATACGTCCTCATCGTTGACAGCCGTGGTCACCCCTGGTCTCCCCGGACGAGGATTACCAGGCCCGCCTGGCCCAATGGGACCGAAAGGCTTCTCTGGAGAGAGGGGACATAAAGGCAAGTGTCGTCACCGTTACCGTTCATCATCGTGTGGTGGTTTGGTTTGGTGGCCAAAACAAAACACCAGGTGTAGCCAATCCTGCCCAATGCTTGTGTAGTGTACGTACGTTGAACTTATTTCGCACCGTACGTAGCCAACCGTGCTAATCGGATGTTTGGGGCAAGGACAACAAACGAACTCACGAAAAGCAGTTCTAAAGATGTGGGTTTGCAATTTAGAAAATGAGTTTTCAATTGTGGGTCCCACTGGCCTACTTAAGGCTCGTCCGCCTCTAGTAACCAACAGGTCACCACAATATTGCCTGCATTGCTCACATGGCAATGCACACATCATGGTTGCCATTTGAACAAGGGGTTGTTCCTAGACCAGCTTTGTTCAAACATTTTCAGCTTAATAGAATAACAACTTTTATGACATCAATAGTTGTCGGTGATAATGATGAAAACATCTTTGAATTAATCAGTATTAATAATTGTTTTTTTACCCTTTTATCTGGCAACAAAACCAATTATCATATTTTGCTACTGGCAAATGAGGTTCCAATGGTGTTAATCAGTAGTTCTATCATAATATTGGCCACGGAAACCTATGTGTTAAGTTCAACAAAATATTACATTTCACTTCCTTGAGAGTGCAGACCGATGCTGCTGTACGACAGGCGGGCACAGGAAGCGAACGGCCGGACAACAGAACTTACACGCGCGCAATGTTTTTCCCCCCCGCGCATCTCTGCAGGCGACAAAGGCGACACGTGCCGGGATTGTTTCGGAGGAGTGGGGCCCAGTCGCCCAGGGTTACAGGGACCTCCCGGTCCCCCTGGCATGCGAGGTTTCGACGGTACGTTTGCCGACGCGAGAGGAGGCCGCTGCGCGCCGATCACCAGCGTCCCGTTTTTTTCTCCCTTGTCGCTCTTTTTATCGCTACTGCCGCGGTCGGCGCCATCAGGAATATCACGCCACGCCTGAAACGTGCGAATCGCAGAACAACACTCACAGATGCAGTCTCGGTACAGCCGAGCCTGGCAAACCGCCTGATGAAGCTGGTTGTAATCACCGGCGAAACTTCATACTCAAATTTGTAAATGTTGTAGTGGGCTTACTCTCCCAATACACTGGTGTGCTGAAGTACTAACCAATTTGCACGTCTTTTTTGCGTGACAAACCTTACTAATTTGCCGTGTCGGGTGGTGGTGGGTTAACAACACATTTATATTCACGCGATCTGACCTAAAAACACCTATATTATTAATATTGGTCACGAAAGCCTACTACTACTATGTGTTACACTGGTCGGAACAGACGCAAACTGCACCTCTGCCGGGACCTGGCAGCAGAAATGCCACCAGGTGCTGTCCCATTCAGCCCAGAGGCTGCATCACCGCCATCTTGGATCATCCTTCTTGATTCTGGATGTGTCCCGCCTGGGCTGACAGCAGCCGATGTTACGTCCGGTGCCCAATTTGTAATCCTGCTGCAATGTATTATATATATATCATGTATAATGTTTGTATTTAAGCCAACATTGTGCTAAGCTTGTGTTTATTATGTTGAAGGTGATCAAGGTATCCCAGGCCTGAAGGGAGACAGAGGGTTTCCTGGCAACCCAGGATCTCCAGGTTCGCGAGTAAGTGTTTTAAGCTTCAATAAAGTATTTTTATATTTTTTTATACGAAACGTTTATTGTTTACGTGAACACTGCTTGTGTGCACAGTCAAGTGTTCATTGGTTTCACTCGTGGGTGGTGCTGGCTCCATTGGAAGCCCAATGCATTATTTATTATTTCCTCCACCCACCCCACCCCCCACCTTTCAATATAAAAAGTCAGTGTAAGATGGAACCCAAGAACCCCTTGATGATGCCTGCAACAGGGCTGTGTGTACCACAGCCAATCGCTTGAAATGTGTTGGTGAACAAAATAATAATTCTACTTTTGTTCATTTTCAGCAATGGCCTTCGAATACAATCAAATTAAAAGTGAATGCTTGCCGCTCACTGTCTCCGAACAGGGATTCCCCGGGGAGTCAGGCCCCCAGGGGCCCCCAGGAATGAAAGGGGACCCTGGAGACGCACTGGGCCTGCCTGGGCTGAAGGGAGACAAGGGCGACTCGGGTTTCTCCGGGTCTCCTGGGCCTGCTGGGCTTGAGGGTCGCCCTGGTGTGGACGGGCGGCCTGGGAACCCCGGTGCTAAGGGCGATCCTGTGAGTGTTCCCTTTGACGGCGATGACAAGTGGCAGATGTTATTGTGTTTCGTTCCAATTTGTGTTATTGTGGTGACGACACGATTACCGCGGTTGGCTACGTACGTTGCGAAAAGAAGTTCAACAATGACAACAACAACGAGATGAAATGTCCATTCGGAACGCTCGCAGAGCAGGGCTACGAATCTATCACAGAACTAGTTCTGAGAACTCTTGTAAGTTATTTAGTTAATCCACAAAACTCGGGAGCACACTTTCTCACATGCCCTGCTGTAGAGAAATGTTTGTTACGTGGCAGTAATAGCAATAATTGTTTTAATTCTCAGAGTAAGTATTGTGGGGCCCTCCTGCAATGAAGTTGGGTCAAATGTGAACAATATAATTGCTGCATTAAATGTGTTTGTCCACTCTTCAGGTCAGGTCAGGTCATGGCTCTAAAAAAAGAAAAATCACACTTGCATTTTGGAAATGAAAGTATTCTTTGGTTCTTTCGGTAAAGTCACGTAGGTATAAAATAAAATAAATTTTTACCTACGTGACTTACCGAATGAACCAAAGAGTATGGATCCCTGCAGTCACGAAACTTCAAATCTAGATTGAAAGTATTCTTAAGGAGGTTATGGTGTCACTGCTCATCCTTTTACCCCCGTCCAGATTGTCTCGCTCAAAGCTTGAGTGACAAAAAGAACGACTCTCCGATTAGCCACTCGTAAAGAAATGAAACATCGTCTCTCGCTCTGCCTGCCCGCGTGCTCGCCCAGGCTCCGTTTGGCGTGAAAGGGGAACGGGGCGCTCCAGGAGACCACGGCCAGGCCGGCCTGTCTGGGGAGAGAGGGCAGCCTGGCTCGCCTGGTTTCGGCCCCCCAGGATACCAGGGGATGAAGGGAGTCCAAGGGGTGCCTGGTCGATCCGGCCCTCCCGGCCCACCAGGTCAGCCATGCCATTGCCTTTTTTACCCCGTGTCGGTGTTTTTTCTCCCCCGCTGTTTTCTTACGCAGATTTATATCGCAGCGTCTTGGTCCAAGGCTGTTTACAATAATTATAAAATTGTAGATGAGATGATAGTGGTTAACATGAAGAGTAGGGTTATTGAAAGTGGTGGTGGAGAACAGGTGGGAGGGGTTCGGGTAGGAGTAGTGATAGGGGTTGGGGTAGTGATAGGGGTTGGGGTATTGAAAGGGGTTTGGGTAGGAGTAGTGATCAGGGTTGGGGTAGTGATGATAGGGGTTGGGGAAGTGATCAGGGTTGGGGTAGTGATCAGGGTTGGGGTAGTGATCGATAGGGGTTGGGGCAGTGATGATAGAGGTTGGGGTAGTGATAGGGGTTGGGGTAGTGATAGAGGTTGGGGTAGTGATAGGGGTTGGGGTAGTGATAGGGGTTGGGGTAGTGATAGGGGTTGGGCTAGTGATCAGGGTTGTGGTAGTGATCAAGGTTGTGGTAGTGATCAGGGTAGAGGTAGTGATGATAGAGGTTGGGGTAGTGATCAGCGTTGGTGTAGTGATCAGGGTTGTGGTAGTAATCAGCAGAGGTGTGGACTCGAGTCATGTGACTTGGACTCGAGTCAGACTCGAGTCATGAATTTGATGACTTGCGACTCGACTTGGACTTGCATAACAATGACTTTGTCCCACCTATGAGATGTGGACTCGAGTCATGTGACTTGGACTCGAGTCAGACTCGAGTCATGAATTTGATGACTTGCGACTCGACTTGGACTTGCATAACAATGACTTTGTCCCACCTCTGGTAATCAGGGTTAGGGTAGTGATCAGGGTTGTGGTAGTAATCAGGGTTAGGGTAGTGATCAGGGTTGTGGTGGTAATCAGGGTTAGGGTAGTGATCAGGGTTGTGGTAGCGATAGGGGTTGGAGTTGTAGCTGAGGAGCCAACGCAGGAAGTAGCAGTATGATGGGGAAGGAAGAAAAGATGGGTAGTCTTATTGGGGGAACAGAAGCCATTGAGTGACGATGATGGCTTCATGTGCAGTGGGAGTTTAGAGGCGTAGTGCTCTCAGCGTCATGCAGCGAGACAGTGTCCATTTTTATCTCTAGCAGGGCAGTGCATCAAGGCCGTAGCCATGGAGTCAATATTGGGGGGGACCAAATTTTCCAGGGGGTCTGGTGGTCCCCCCCCAGAAAAAAATTCTAAATTTGAAAACGAATTTCCTGCCATTTCCTGCCTAAATATTAAAAAAATTCACTAACACATGGGATAGACTTAATATTTATTTTTTACAATAATGTCTAACAGTGTATTGTATTACATTGCTATGTTTTTTTCTTTTTTACCTTTTCTTGTTTCATTGTATGTAATGGCAGAGATTAGGGATTAATAAAGTACAACCATAACCACAATAATTTCAACAGAAATCTATTTGATAGCAATATATTGGGGGGGACATTTTGAGTATATTTTAATATTGTAATTATGGCCTTGCAGTGCATGCTTAACCAGGCGAGAGACTGGGATAGAGTCGCATTTACAAAAGCTAAATAATTACCTGAACTAAAGCAGTGGAGAAAATATAAATCGCAACTGTGTCATATGAGAAATTAAAAATATTGCACTGTTAGAAAATATACTCCCTGCAGCACAAGTTGGCTCGGTCATCATGATATTTTTATAGTGATCATCGTATTATTAAGTTACGGAAAACAGGTTTGGCTACTGTTCGTAATATGCAAACGGACACGAATGTATGTGATATGTAATTGCTGTTGTTCTAATCTATGGAACTGACCCTGGATTGTGAATCCCACTTAGGTGTGAAGGGGGAGCCAGGAAAGACAAAATCGGAGCCAGGACAACCTGGACCTCCTGGCTTGCCTGGTTCACACGGATCCCCTGGCTCTCCAGGTGAGCGAGAGTCCCTCTGAGTTCCCATCGTCTCGCACGACACCTTGGTTCTACACTTCGGCTCCGTTTGCGCGGACTCGTGACTTGTGTGTCACCACATCTCGGAAACTAGGCAAGTTTGTGCCTGGATGGTGCTCGGACGAGTGACCTCCACGAACGCCGTAGGTGGCTACCCGGCTGTGCCACGTGGATTTAAGCAGAGGGGGCAGTGCAGCAACATTCCGTTGTTGTACTGTGATTCTATGCCCCCACATCTATGCTCCACACAACCGCACCTCCGATTAGCACCGCTGGCTTCGTACGGTGCGAAAGAAGTTCAACGTAAATACATGTCACCAACCCGCGCCGAACAGCACGGTGAAGTAGGCTTGCATCACCCTCGCTACCCGCGCGGCGTGAGAAGGCCATCATCCAGCAGTGGATTGGCACGTATTCGCACCACCACAAGGAGTGCTCTGGCCGGCAGCAGAGAGACCTGACGTCTATCCTAATGCAGAGGTCGCGTGGTGCGCCTTGATTTGGCTCTCGGCAGGAGGCCGATCGCCATCCGGTAGTTCTGTTTTCATCCCGGCGTCCTTGAACGTCGGCTCATTCCATTGGCACGTAGCTGCTGCGTTAATATTTTCCGGGGAATAATAAAGGTTTTTGGGTTGGATCGCGTAAACATAAATTCGTCGTCAACCCGCCAACGCCTGACACAGCCAACCAGTAAGGTTTGTCACGTAAACAAAACGTGCCAGTTAGTTACTACTTCAGCCCACCGGTGTGTTGGAGAGTAAATCCAGAACATTTACAATTTGAGTACCGTGACGTTTTGCTGGTAACGACATCCAGCATCATCAGGCGATTTTTCCACAATTGTGACAAACCTTACGAAATTTACCCCCCCCCCAAAAAACCCCATTATGAATAATATTAGTCCTCAAAGCCGCCTACGTGTCAAACTACGCTCCGGGCGTCCGATCAGTCCCTCGTCACAAGTTCTGTTCGGCGCCAAGACGTGGCACCGTCCAGTTTGGGTGCATCTCTCGAGCGTGCAGGCCGGAGCGCCTGCACCCCGCGGAGGGGAGGGGGTCGGTGCCATGTCGCTGTACATGCCATTGCTCTCGCGTGAGTTCACGGTTTTCGCCTTCCGCTCTACAGGCAGCTCGGGCATCCCTGGCTCCGCTGGATTGCCAGGGTTGCAAGGGGTGAAAGGTGACGCGGGCCTACCGGGATTTGGATCTCCTGGGCCATCCGGTCCGAAGGGTAGGACTTCCAAAAACAGTTTCTCTCTCCCCCGTGTCTCGCTTTCTCTCTCTCCCGCCATGTGTTTCTCTCACTGTGTGCTCTCAATCTTTGCTGTCACTCTCTCTCTCTGATGAAGTTGGTTGTAGTAATCTTTGCTACTCTTAGGTTTTTTCGGTAAAGTCACATAGGTAAAAAAAAAAATAGAAATCAAATTATAAATCGCGACGTTTCGGAGGCAACACAAGTCTCTGTCATCAGGTGGGACCGTCACAGCAGCTTTCTATTATTTATATATATATTTTTTACCTACGTGACTTTACCGACGAAACCTAAGAGTATGAATCCTTGCAGTCACGAAAGCTTCAAATCTAGAAGAAATCTTTGCTGTCTCTCTCTGATGTAGCTGGTTGTAGTCATCTTTGCTCTCTCTCTCTTCCTCCTTCTCCTTGTGCTCAATCCACACTTTTGCTCTTTTTCTATTCTCGCCCCAATCCATCACTGGAACAAACTTCCCCCTCCACATTGAGCAGTCACCTTCGCTTAATAATTTCCGCTCCGCACTCAAAGCTCACTTATTGTTACCCCTAGCTTACCCCACGACCCCCTTAATCTCTCCCTCATAACTGCCACCCTCTTCATATTCCCATTATACGGCTTTCACTCATTAACGCCCGTTTATTCAATCCGTTCATCATCGTTAACTGTCATCAATTTCACTTTCACCGAATTCACGCATCATCACAGACTCGCCCCCATTGCTTCCTCTCATCAAATACATTCACCTCATCCTCCACCGTTACATTCATTTTTAATTCCGTGTAAAGCACCTCGGTCAAGGTGCAATATCGATTCCTTTAAGATGAGATGAGATCTCCCCGAGTCTCTCAGCAGTCAGTGCACTGCACCACGAAACCGTTAACCGACATCGCCAGTGCGATGCCAGCCCACAGCTCACGTTGGTGACACGTGATCATTCTGACACCCCTCGTTTTAACAATCCGCACAGACTAGCACGGTGAAGTGTGGTCAAACAACCCCAATCACCGACATGGTGCGAGGGGGCATTCATCCAGCAGTGGATTGCCAAAGGGCTTTAGGATATTATTTATATGTTTATCTATTTATTGATTATTATGCTTGTTTATAGAAGTACGCCTCATTGAATCTCAAGCAAGCAAACACGATATATAAACTTAATATGAAAAAAAAGAAGAAGGCTCTGTATAAAAAAAAATGCAGTGAATTTTTCATGGTAAATATTAATAAATGATACATTTTCGGGGTTTAAGTGGGGAGGGGGGGGGGGTCTCAAGGCTAATTTTCACGAGGTGCCTGCAAAGTTTTCGCAGAGAAGGGGTGTGGACGATTGCTCTGTGCATCCCCAATGATCTCATTTGTAATGGCCGTGTCTGCGTACTCTGCAGGTAACCAAGGCAACCCAGGGTTACCAGGACAGCCAGGAGGATCTGGGCGCCCCGGACAAGACGGATTCCCGGGGAGCCCCGGACAGCCCGGACTAAAGGTGAACTGTGACGGACACGTGCCAAGCGAGAGCAGATAAACACGGATAAGAGGATATGTTTGCTGCTGCCTTCCGGTGGGGGAGATTGGTTCTGGGGGGGGCAGTATATGTATCCTATTAAATATAGCAATTCCTCGTTTAATGGCGTAAATGCGTTCCTGAAAAGTGCCGTGTTAAGCAAAAAACTACGCGCGATATTAATTCTAAATTATATGTTGTTTTACTACCCGTGGGATCCGGCCCCACCAGTCCGTAACGATGAACGACCATCTCACCGCTCCACCTTTGCGTCCGTGTCGTCGTCCCCTCACAGGGTGACGGAGGTGTTGGTTCCCCGGGCCCCCGTGGGCCTCCGGGGTCTCCTGGCCTCGACGGACTGTCCGGTTCCAAGGGAGACAGCGGCTTCCCCGGCCTGCCGGGGCAACCGGGCAGGCCAGGGCTCGACGGCGTGCCGGGAACCAAGGGTACGCAGACCACCGCGCTCGCTAGAGTCGCCACGGGTCTTTGAGGCCTGAGTACAGAGCAACTTGCGAAATCCTAGAACGTGGTGCAAGTTCAGTTGAAGACAAGACATGTCATCGCTCCGGTTGGATTGGAGAGTTAAGGCAATTGCAGCGTCGTCAAGCTGGGGAGAGAACTATGGGGTGGTCGTGACAGCTAACTCGTGCGCCAATTGTCAAAGTCAAAAAAACATTAACTGATAATAAAAAAACAGGACTTAATCGATGGCACGATTAATTATACGTAATTCATTATTGGTAACATTAACAATGCTACTGGTGACCTTGTGCTCTCATTTTTTGGGACATTATTACTGAGGGTGTTATATAAATATATATTTCAGTTGTAAAGCGGTGCTGCAGGGTAGATTGGTGGTGCACCGGCTAGCGTGCCGCACTGCGCTAACTCGGCAAATCTGACTTTTGACGGCTGGCTCATGGCTCCCAACGTGGACGCATGCGGCCTCCTTGTCACCGGGGCTGGCGGGTGCCCTCGCTCACCAAGTCGGCACGATGTGAAGGTCATGGGTCAATCAACCGCCGCAACCAGCGTGGAAAATGGGCGCGGCTTTCATCCCACGGTGGATGGACAGAGTGCTGTGAACGACAGGGGTTCTCTGTGTTTGTGTTAAGGCCATGTCTGTCCAGTGCTCGCTGAGCTGCTGTGACTGCCATTATAAATTCGCACTCATTACACCACCAAACTTCTTGCCACACATGAACCACAATAGCTTGCTGATATCGTCAAGGAACATAAACCATCACGCAAACTCTGCTCATCCTCGCAGCGGCTTTTGGCTAACCATCGAACAAAGACGGTCACTGCATCGCACGCTTTCAGATGCGCTTTTGCGGCCCGTCTGGAACGCTCTTCCTTCTGATAATAGGAAGCCACTGGGAGACATGCGCTGTTAAATCCTAGATTGAAAACTCAGTTCTTTAAAACTGCTTTTGGTGTATCATTTGTTGTCCTTCCCCCGCACCTGCGAAAGAGGTTCAACGTACGTACATGCAAGGCAGTGTGTTTTCACGCTGCCTTGTTTTCACGCTGCCTTGTATGTGCGTCCACTTGGCCCTATGCAGTAGACAGCACTCGGACCCATTGCAGACGTCTCGAATAGCACGTTTTGGCTACGTGCTGTCAGAAAAGAAGTTCACCGTACATACACACGCGCATGCAAACGTCTCGTCTCTTATTCCCGTAGGAGACGCCGGGAATTCGGGATTGCCTGGTCGCCCGGGAGGCCAGGGCCCCCCTGGACAGGGATTCCCAGGAGCTCAAGGTCCCCCAGGATCTCCGGGACAAGTTGGACCTGAAGGTGACAATTTCTGCACTGACAATTATGATAATGGTGATGGTGGTTATGATGATGCTTCCAATAGTAATGCTGCTTATTATAATGATGATGGCGTTCATGGTAATGATGAGAATGGTTATGATTATGATTATGATGACAATCCTGGAAGAATGATGATTTTCATGATGAGAATGATGATTTTCATGATGACAACACTCGTGATGATTATGAAGATGCTTGCAAAGGCAATAGTGGTGATAATGACTAGGATGACTGTGACACATGCAATGATGCTTATCGGCAATAATGATGATGGTTACAATTATTATGATAATGCCGTTCATGATGATGGCAATGATGTTTGCGATGGAAACGCTTATTGCTATGACGATGGTGATGAACGGCGATAACAATTAATGTAATCGTTTAGTCATTTAACCGGGTGAGAACTCAAGAAACCAGGATTGTATAATATGCAAGAGTGACCTGAATGACGATTGATGATGACGATCCATGTGCATGACCAGGTTCACTGGGGTCGAAGGGAGACAAGGGAGACTACGGAGCCCCAGGATTGAACATGCCGGGACCTCCGGGAGACAGGGGCAACCCTGGTTTCCCCGGCACGCCCGGTGGCATTGGATCACCAGGATCGCCGGGACAGCCGGGAAGGAATGGCTTCCCAGGCACACCAGGCAAGGCTCCCCCCCTTCCCCGTGAAATTTCGCTCGGCGATTCCACCACTCGTGTAGAGGACTCGGGAAGTCAACCCGCGTCGGTTCTTGCCTTCAATCGCGGCCCTCTCTTGCGACCGCTGAGAGGGTTGAACGTTTCACGTGAACCCGCCGTCCCCGCCGCTTGTCCCCCCGTACGTCGCCGTTGTTTCATGCAAGCTGCCTCGGACCACTTGTTCCCGTTGTGAACGCGGTGTGGATGTGCGTGACGGTGCGCGCACGTGGACCACCACCGTGTAGGTCGCACGTTTTTGTAGATGTGGGGTATACGGGTACCCCTCGCTTTACGCTGTTCGGTTTGCGCGATTTCGCACCGTATATGCGGTTGGAACCTGTTTATATCCAAACTTCGCTTTGTTATGCAGTTTGGATTCACTCTGCAGATATACGGTCGGACGCGGGATAATGTGGGCTCGGTGCACTGCTCAGCAGGCAGCTGTCCCATCTGGTGCATTGTGGGTTGGCTTACTGTGCGGTCCACGCTTTGCAATTTCGCTTTCAGCACCCTCTTTTTGGAATGCATCTACCGCATAAAACAAGGGGCATCTGTACGTGTCATTACGCGTGCACTTTGTGTCACCTGACAATATTTCTTATTTCGATTTCCGAGTTCATTGCCTGATGACGCTCGAAGCGAATCGTCGGCATCGTTCGTTGCCGTTGAAAAGTTTCAGCCAGCGGTGTGGAGGAGTAGCTTTATCGGTAATAATTTGATCGATGCGTCGGCCATGTCTTAGAATGAGACATTAGTGGAAGGCGCCATACAAATCATTGTAAATTATTATAATTATTATTAAATTGCATCTCTGTAAACGTGGCACCTTTGGTTGGTTGGTGGAGGTATAACGGCGAAGAATTTTGGCTAAAAAACCACAGCTTGGTCGAAAACCTACTTTGAAAAAACCTGTGTGTAAAGTTGAACGACTTTAACGAATGGATACGTCCCGTGCTGTTTTCTAGGTTCCAAAGGAGACATGGGAGTCATGGGGACACCTGGGTCCTCTGGTCCTCCTGGTCCTTTTGGGCAGATCGGCCCACCGGGACCCAGAGGTAGGCCTTGGTTGCACAATATTTTAACCCTGTAGAATGTGGACTCCGGGATCAGAATTCTACGTATTAGTTGGACCTAAAGGTGTGATAAAAATACAACTCAAATCGCAATTTCTCTTTCCCCACCTCCATCGCACTCCCTGCAGGGGTATGGGGGGAGGAGGTCAATTATTTTCTTGGTTCTTTCGGTAAAGTCACGTAGAAGGGAAGTAATAAAATAATAAAAATAATTACTTCCCTTCTACGTGACTTTACCGAAAGAACCAAGCAGATGAATCCCTGCAGTCAGGAAAGCTTTAAATCGAAATTTAGGTCAATTATTATTTAATATTTTGACCCCGGGGTCAGAATTCTATTTGGGGTCAAATGTTATATCGCATTTACATACATAAAACTTGGCAATTAAACAAACTATTAAACACAAAATTAAATGTCACCCCACAATTCCTTCCATATGGCTGATGCAAATCCATCAAGACCACTGCCTTCTACAGCAATTGTGGTTTCTGTGTGCGTGTGTGTAACGCACGACCAGTGGGGAGCGGTAGTGTCGCGGTTAGCGTTGTGCTACAAACCCAGAGACCCGAGTCCGATTCCTGCTCACGGGTAACACCAGTGACGATTATCTGAACTGGTCCTGGGCCTCCCCTAGGACGACTCAGCCTTAAATGAACACCTGGTGCAGTGCGTAAAAAACACTGCCGCTGGGGAGACAAAGGCGGCCGGGCGTGGTGTTCGCCACCCACCCCCTGCGTATGCCATGCCGGCCATCACAGGTGCTGCTCGCTAACGGCACTTGCCTCAACAGCCTGTTACAGGCGACACCACGGGGTGGGGGGGAGGGGTCTTTGTTTTGTGCTGTGTACCGCACTATGAGTCTGATAGCTGGTAACCGTGGTGATGCGGCACGTGTGTATTGTGTTCTGGCCGCGCTGTGCGATCTTCACAGGCAACGAGGGGCAGCCTGGCCTGCCGGGTGAACCGGGCGGCTTGGGCTTCAAGGGAAACAAAGGCGATCCTGGCATCCCTGGCCCATCCGTCCCCATTGGCACTGTGACAACGAAGGGAGAGAAGGGAGATAAAGGGTCTGGTGGTGAGTGATATAGCATTACGACGGCGGTGACGACAACACGATGACGATGACGATGATGTCGACAATGTGTGCGTATACATGATAATTTAAACCTTTAATGCACCGGCACAATTATCCACTTGCGAATGACCTGGGAACCACAGACAAGCCAGGAAGGCTGCAAAGGCGACAAATGACGTGCCATGTATGTGCAACGGAGAAGGATCATTGCCTGTTAGATATTTTTCAATTGAAGGCCGCAGCATTATTGACGAATGAGCTGAGTTGTGTCTTCTTCAGTTGTGCCCAGCCCCCCCCCCCCCCCTCTGATCTATACCTCCGCAGCCCCTCCCCTCTGTTCCTACAGCCCCGCTGTTGTCTGGTGGAATGAGACACCAAAAAGTCAACGGTCTTATGTTGCATATGTACACGTCCTTGTGCCAGTGCCAAAGCGACTTGCTAATTCCTCACGATGGTGCTTTGTAGGTACTCCTGGCATGCCAGGCCCCAAGGGATTCCAAGGACTGCCTGGCAGCAATGGGCAGCCTGGTCAGGCGGGTCTTCCCGGGACACATGGCCAGTCAGGTAAGATCACTACCGAGCACGGGCCGAGTGTCTCGCGGGTTGCGGCAGAGCCGTAGGCGAGTGGGTTAACACGATGGTGAAATATACCAATAGGGGTTTTCCCCCTTTTTTCTGGCAACAAAACTGACACCTTTTGCAAGGAATCATGCTTACATTAACCACAATACTTGCAGTCAAATGCAAACAAAAAACAATACTCTGATAATGTATGCGTTGTCTTTGAAACTGATTGGTCCACACCAGAGACAGCTTTCTTTAGAGCCTAGTCTCATATGGTGTTGGACCAGATGACGCCAAAAGGCGCACAGTTCAAAGACAACGCACTACCAGAGTGATGATGGTGAAAGTTAACAGCGTGAGGTGCGTGGGGTTTACCAACCCCCCCCCACCCACCGAACTTTTTAAGGTCACCCCGGCGGCTACGGTGCCAGCGTAATGTCGCACACGTATTCGATTGATAGTAAAAAAAAACTAAAATAACGTGTCAAGAGTAGTATGTACTTCCGGCTGTGCCGGCATCATTGTCGACATTACACCGCAAATTACTCTGTTTAGATTTTACATCGCAATCGTCGCCCATCCCCCCGCCCTCCCCTGCACCTACTGTAAAAACATGCCAAGACCCAAAGACGAGGTCCACTGAGTTTAACTATGACTAACTAGTTATGACTAACTAGCAGAGGTGTGGACTCGAGTCATGTGACTTGGACTCGAGTCAGACTCGAGTCATGAATTTGATGACTTGCGACTCGACTTGGACTTGCATGACAATGACTTTGTCCCACCTATGAGATGTGGACTCGAGTCATGTGACTTGGACTCGAGTCAGACTCGAGTCATGAATTTGATGACTTGCGACTCGACTTGGACTTGCATGACAATGACTTTGTCCCACCTATGAGATGTGGACTCGAGTCATGTGACTTGGACTCGAGTCAGACTCGAGTCATGAATTTGATGACTTGCGACTCGACTTGGACTTGCATGACAATGACTTTGTCCCACCTATGAGATGTGGACTCGAGTCATGTGACTTGGACTCGAGTCAGACTCGAGTCATGAATTTGATGACTTGCGACTCGACTTGGACTTGCATAACAATGACTTTGTCCCACCTCTGCTAACTAGTTATGACTAACTGGGTGACCGGTTGCCAGCAGCGTGGACGAGCGAAACAAGTTTATTTTACCGAAGTACAAAACCTTGAATTTTTTGATAATTGTTTTTTTACCCTTTTATCTGGCAACAAAACTGTAAAAAAAAAAGGTGTCAGTTTTGTTGCCAGATAAAAGGGTTAAAAAACAATTATAATATTTTTTCTTCTGGCAAATGAGGTTCCAATGGTGTAAATGCTTACCCCGAGCTCTCATACTCTGATGGTGCATTGTCCTTGAGTTGTGCGCCTTTTGGCGTCATCTGGTCCAACACCAAGTGAGACTAGGCTCTAAGGAAAGCTGTCTCGGGTGTGGACCTTTCAACTTCAAAGACAGTGCATACATTATCAGAGTTATGTTTTTTGTTTGCATTATGACTGCAGGTATTGTGGTCTATGCAAACATGACTCCTTGTAAAAAAAAAGGTGTCAGTTTTGTTGCCAGATAAAAGGGTAAAAAACCAATTATCATATTTTTTCTTCTGGCAAATGAGGTTCCAATGGTGTAAACGCTTGAATTTTTTGTTAGCATAGGGGACCACTTATTGGCAGCTATGCCTGTGTGACGCAAGATGCATGCGGCAGCGGCCTGAAAGTGAGCATCCGACTGCCAGTCAGTGGCAAAGTTGCTATTGGTTTTACCTTTAAAATTACAACAAAAAAAATCTGCAAAAACGTATATCTTCTGACACTTTGGATGGCATTGACCCAGTACGATCTTCATAAATCCAGTGAATGTGTTCAGTGGGTATTCCCCCTTTAACTCTGTTTGAAATATATACAGAACAATTCCTGTACGGTATTGCTTTGTGTCGCATTTGCATCCAACCACATCGTATGCTTATTTGTGCATTAAAACATAAATGTTATACTCTCTCCCCTTATTTTATGGCGTAGTACAACGTCACATATCCGTCCTGACCAATTAACCGCCCCCCTCCCCACTGAACCAGTGCGGTATATGCAAGTGGCAGAAGCACAACAACTTTCTTTAGCTGTTGACAGATGTGACCTTTTCACATACAGTCATGCATTCTTAATTGGCATTCATTTTCTCGATCATATGTCTGGTCGCTGAGATATAACTGCTCAAAGCGAGCTACTAGTCCTTTGGTATTTGCATTGCCGTTGTGCTGTATGCCTTTTTGCGTTCTCTGATCGAAAACTGGTGATCCAATGCCATAGAGGAGGCTGTCCCTGGTGTAGGTCAATGCGTTTCAAAGACAATGCATACATTATCAAAGGACATTTCGTTGCATGTTTTATCACAAGGATGTGTGGCTAATGAAACCTTGATGCCTTGCAACAGATGTCTATTTGGTGTTTGAACATCTTAACACCTTTCTTTTTGCCAGAAAGGGTAAAGCCTCTTCCTTTTTCACCCTATGTCTGCGTGTCGTGTGACTGGAAGATGACGTACTTCTCCGGTGGCGAGGCCACAGTCTTACTGGACAGGACGCGCGGATGCCACTGATAATGCACGTCCGCTTTTGCACAGGTCCCAAAGGAGATTCTGGATTCCCAGGCAATCCTGGACAACCTGGGCAGCCGGGTCCCAAGGGCTCCATGGGAGAGATGGGCTTTCCAGGTATTTAACAGGAATATCAAGGATCCCAAATACCTCTTCCCCATTGCTTGTCTATCAGTCAATCTGTCTGCCTGTCTGTAACACGCGGGTTGTGATAACTGTTGAGATGTGAATATAAAGTTGTGTTCGCTATATTAGGGACTTACCCGATAGATAACTGGCAAGATATATTAACACGTTTCCAAAAACTTGGCATAAAAAAAAACCCCAGCGCCAAATGGAAAGTCTTTTCGGCCAAGGCCTTGTGCAAGCCACGCCAGTCCCTGCGACGTTGTCACGTGCGACGTGATAATGTGTGACATCATCTGCCGACATCACACCTCATGTGACGTGATTTAATTTTCATGCCTCGGGAGGTAAAGCGATAATGCAAATTGCAGTACTTGCGAGGGCAAAATGCATCTCAGAAAGCCCCTCAGAATCCATTGCTGTGCTTGATTATTTTTTTTTCCGAACTCGGTTTTGTTCTGTGTACAGGTCCTCCTGGTTCCAAGGGCATTCCGGGCAACCCAGGTCTCCAGGGTTCCCCAGGATCTCCTGGATTCTCTGGCATGAAAGGAGCTAAGGGCGAGTCTGCCCAGCCAGGCCAAGGAATTCCTGGACCACCTGGCCTAAAGGTGTTTTATGTCATTTTCAACACAAGAACGGTTTCACCTTTTTCTCAATTTGGTTCCAATTGTGCTACCTGGGTCGTGCCATTTGGAACTCTGTGCAGAGAAGTGAAAATGCGTGTGTTGGGGAACGGTTCCTCGGAAGGGGATGTCACAGAACTGTTTCCTGACTTCCCGTAAAGTGACAAGTTTTTTGTTCACACGCTAAGCGCACGCACATGCCCTGTTGCGGGAAGAATGTTTCGTTCCCACAGATTTAATCCTCGCGAGTTGGAATTTGGCCTAATCGAGTGAATAATGGAACGTAATGTGACCTTCGTGTGTTCAGTCGCTGCTCACCGGGTCGAGACCATCAACTCACTCAACTTGAAAAACCCAGTAAAATCACAGGCAGTGGCTTAGACCCTGGAGTCAAGCCCAGCATCTCAGCAATGCCAGCTCAGTGGTCTGACCCTTGATAGATTCGGCCACCTCTGTTCAATTTCCTGTAGTCCAGCACTGTGGAGGCAGAGCCCCCACTCTTGGGTCAGTAGGTACGAGGTTGTTTTTCTACTGCAGAGGCCAAGCCGTGCCGCTATTGTCGCACACGATGGTGCACGTATGTACGTATGTTGAACTTCATGCCAACTGTGCTAATCGGAGTGTCTCGATAGCTTGGCGACGCTGTATCCTCGCCGATGTCAGACACTGAAAACACATTGTTCAACCACCCCTGTACCTGCCGCCTGGCCCCCGAGGCAGCTTGAGATGGTCTCGTGGGAGCCAACATACCGTGGTTTGGTCAGGGCTCAACACGGACAAAAGCTAGTGGAAACCCATACTCTTAGTTTTTTCGGTAAAGTCGCATAGGTAAAAAAATGAAATTCAAATTAATAAAAATAAAATAATAATTTTAATTTCATTTTTTTACCTACGTGACTTTACCGAAAAAAACTAAGAGTATGAATCCTTGCAGTCATGAAAGCTTCAAATCTAGAATTAGTGGAAAACCACCCATATGGCTCGGATGTGCCAGTGGAAAAGGGATACCACTGCCCCATATGGAAGAGGCCATCCTGCCGTGCGTCCCATCTCTCACATTCAAAGCTGGCTGGGTTACCAAGGCCGGATTTGAGAAGCACTGCTGTACAAAATGCAGGCTGCATCCACCCTGGTGCTCCCCTTGAGTCGACCAAGCATTCGCTCGTGTGTAATAATTTCTATTGCGACTTTCTCTTCTTCAACAGGGTGATGTAGGGAGCCCTGGCTTCAATGGACCACCTGGACAGAAAGGTTCCCCAGGAACTCCTGGCCTTCCCGGGCTTCCCGGCAATCCGGGTTCAAAGGGAGATTCCGGGCAGCCAGGATTCCCAGGTGATTTTGAGAGAAATCTGTCCGGTGCTTAGCAGGAGAGCGCCACTCGGTGGGGTAGTCAACAGTCGTTATCCTATAGACCAGCGGTTGGGAACCTATGGCTCGCGAGCCATATATGGCTTTTCCAGTGACGGCATATGGCTCCCAGACAATTTTAAGTTGAAAAAAAAAAATCGGTTTGGAACTGATTTTAAAATACTTGTGATATTGCTTAATAATACTGTGTCATTTTAAAGTAAACAGAAATTAGTTTTGAAGATAACATTTCTTGGGTCACGGGTCCCGTGACCAGAAGTCACATTAAAAGTAAGACATATTTAATTTATTATACGTTAAAAATACTATATGGCTCTCAATGAAATATATTTAGAAATATTTGGCTTTTATGGCTCTCCCAGTCAAAAAGGTTCCCGACCCCTGCTATAGACAGATTCTCACCCCCCCCTCTCCACCAAACAATGTGGTAACTCAGGTGAAGAACAGGTCTGAAGACGTCTGAAGACACTGTCTTTCCGACAGACCTGTTCTTCACCTGAGGACGGCTGCTTGCGTTGTGGCCAAAACGTCGTGAGAATTATTTTATTATGTTTTATTTTTTATATTTTATTATTTCCCTTCTACGTGACTTTACCGAAAGAACCAAGAAGATGAATCCCTGCAGTCACGAAAGCTTTAAATCGAAATTTAAATGTGGTAACTCCACCACAGGGTTGTTAACATGACATCAACGCTGACCCTCGGTGGACATTTGAGCAGAATATCCCCTGGAGTACAGTTCTCTGGTCACGGCACGTTCCGTAAAAACAATGCTAGGTAACGATGAGAATTGGCATTTATAGGGCACTTTAAATGCCTCAGCAACTCGAAGTTCCATGCATCACAGCTCATCTCAACCATTCTAAAGCTATCCTGCAGTCTAGCTGAGGGACCCACCAGTGGAAACTGTCCCTTTTGCGGCCCAAAGCACTGGGCATTATTATTCTACCAGTAGGGGGCGATGTTGAAATGTGGTTTTTTTTCACAATGAAGCAATCTTTTCAAAATTGGCAAATTTGGGCCATCATGCTGGCATACATGGCCTATAATCAGCAACAGATTGTATACGATGATTGCCAACAGTGGAGAGAACTGCTTTTGGAATTTCATGGATCCAACGACCTCTGTAAAGCGGTTAGATGGGAAGAAGAGATTAATGCTCCGCGTATCGTCTTGTGTGTATGAGTGTCTTTTTAATTTATCATTGGATTTATTTTTGTTTTACGTTTAGGCAACCCAGGGCTTCCAGGTTCTAAAGGTCAAGATGGATTTCCCGGAGGACCAGGCCGTCCCGGAGGCCCAGGCTTGCCAGGTAAACTCATCGCCGCGCCCTGTGACCCACTGTCACGGCTGTAGGCGCAGGCCTGCAATTTCTGGACAGAAGGCCATCTGCTGGAGGGAGCTTTCAGATGGCCTCCCTGGAGGATACTTATAGGCGTCTCTTCCACGTGTATGGGGATCGAGAGTTATACCCCCCTCGCACGTCCTGAATTTTCTCCAGGTACTCTGGCATCCTCCCACCTATATAAACACTCGTTTATGCATTTGGCCAAGCACCCCAATAGAAGACCGCGGGGCTTTGGGTAATCGTTGGCGCCGGTTTTGGCTGCCCTCTTGCTTGTCTGTGACTTCCCGCGCCTCTGTGTGAAATCTGCGCAAAATTACAAATTCTACAGGTTCAAAATGGCATTAAAGACTCTGCTGTAAAAACGTGTTTTTTAAATGTATATTCTTTATTTCAAAATTTATATTTTTTACAGTTTTTTAAAAAACACAAAGCCAGAGAGCAATGTGCTACTTGCCAATTGATTTGCAAGTAGGCCTGCCGCGGTCATTCCGAAATGCCTATTCTGGGTTTCAAAGTGTTGCAGCCGTTTTCTGTCTCGAAGGTGACAGAGAGAGACAGATTGGCGTTCAATGCCCCATGCCGCTGGAGCCTGCAGCCTGCAGCCCAGTCTGAATTAAAATGTGATAATTGCCGCCTGGTGTGTCACTAATTGTGCCGGGCGCAAACGTGGACGTCTGTAGGAGATGCAGGCCGTCCTGGATTGCCTGGCCCGTCGGGAGAGAAGGGATTTCCTGGAAAGGATGGTATTCCTGGCACGGCAGGACCTCGGGGAGACCCTGGTAAGCACCGGAGTTGTCGCACGTGGCACCACATCGTTGCAGCTCCGTGTTAATTTTTTTGTGCTTTCTGGCAGCGATTACAAGCATTTACACACCTCAACCCGAGCTATTAATACTCTGATACTTGAATTGCCTCTACTGTTCGCCTTTCGGCATTCTCTGGTCTGACACTGGTGAGACATGGCCATAAAGAAGGGTGTCTGGTGTAGGCCAATCAGTTTCAAAGACAATGCCATATATTATCAGAGCCTTACTCTTTGGTTCTTTTGGTAAAGTCACGTAGGTATAACATAACACAAGCGTGATGACGGATGCTTGTTTTGCGCCCGAAACGTCGTGATTTCTTTCATTTTATACCTACATGACTTTACCAAAAGAACCAAAGAGTATGGATTCCTGCAGTCACGAAATCTTAAAATCAAGATTTTTATCAGAGCCTGTTTGTTTGCATGTTTAGCCACAAGGTTGTGTGGTTAATGCAGACTTGATGCCTTGCAACAGATGTCTATTTGGTGTTTGAACATCTGAACACCTTTATTATTTGCCAGAAAGGGTAAAGCCTCTTCCTTTTTCATCGTATGTCTGCGTGTCGTGTGACTGGATGCGTAGCTCTAGAATTCGTCTCAATAGGTATCTATTTGGTGTTTGAACATCTTAACACCTCCTGTTTTATTGATCGAAAGAGTAAAGCCTATTCTTATTTTTAAGTATTTATACGCTGGCTCTGTCCGTTAATCTGTCACATGGGGGGGGCGGGGGGGGGACACTTTTAACGCTCGTCAAAGTGATCTGATCTGAACAAACTCGCAGAGTAAAGTCACATTACTATTCGGGATGTAGCCGAGAAAAATCTGCATAAGTTGATGAAAGGGGTTGCCCAAAACTGGAAGACACAATACACCAGAGATAAAAAAAAATTGAAAATATATGCAAACATGTTCTGTTACGACGGCTCCCTTTCGGCTTTCCGCACTGCTAGTCAAAGACTTCCGAAGACAAATGCATGTTGGAAACCGTCACACACAATCCATGCGCACGCCTGGTTTGTCCAAAACCGTTTTCTAAGCTTTGGGACATTCGGCTTCTCTCCCCTCTACGAACAGCAAAGTGTCGCTTTGTCACTTGGACCGTAGGACACTCCTCTTGAAGGAACGTGTATTCTTAAATTGAGTTCTCGCTGAGAAAATCACAGCAAAAATCTGCCAAACTCTCCCGGCTGCATGGAGAGAGAAGTGAATTACATGCAGGGAGGTGGAATGGTTTCTCCCAGTCCTTTTTTGTTGTTGTTGTTGAACAAGAGCCCGTTACAAAGCACCAGCGGTAGGGCAAAGGCGTACGGGATATTCCGCGGACAACAAGCCCGAGGCCAGTTCAAGTTCAAGTTCATGTATTAGGTATAGCCCTGTGAGCCATTCGGCTCTTGAATCGGGTGCAACCGCAACAAACAAAAAACAAACACATGAACAAGAAAACATCTTAAAGTGAATATGTGACTAAGTGCAAACAGAAAATCTAAGAAAAGACAGCAAAATATTGCAGAAAAAACACTGTACACCAACGCTGTGTGCAAAAATCCCAGTGGGATGCAAGTGAAACAACAACAACAACAGTTGTCCACTGGGTAAGGGAAGGGCGATTGGGCTCACTGCCCCACTCACATAGGTGGAGCGATCAGTAAGGTGGTATTTCTATGGGGGGTGGGGGGGGTTTGTCCCAGTCCTTTATATCTGCATATAAAAAAGCAGAGGTGGGCCGGGTGGCTGAGAAGTCGGAGAAGCGCTGAGTTGGCACCACTGAAACCCTGGGTTTGAATCCAGGTTTCAGCTGCCTGTGTCTAACCCGGATTCCTAAGTGTAGTGAGTTGTTGAACCCAGTCTGGTCACCAACAACTGTGCAAAGTTCACCATCAAGAGTAGGCGTGGTACTTGAAACTTCATTAGGCTACATTTTCCACGTATGCATAGAGCGATTCGCACCCACCAGAGCAATGTGAAATTTCCGCCACTGGCTCAGGACTTTGAAGAGGAGAATAATCCCGCCTTGGGCTGGCACGCGACAAACCGGGACGACCGCTGTGTGCCGCGCCTCTTTGAGGTCGCGATCGAACAGCAATTTGTCCATTTGGCGAACTTTGTGCACGGGACGAGAAACCAAAAAGCTAAATGACCCACTTAGATTTTCCCGGTGGATGATAAAATACAAAGAATCGCATGATTAATGGCGCGGCTTCCAGCCCGTTAAACCTTCACAACCGCTCGCCCGCTGCGTAGCTTCCTGCGCGCGTGCCCAGAGTGCGTTTTGCGCGCGCGCTGTGGCAGCGCGTCCGCGATCGCCGTCGTAAATAATAACCCACTTCGTTTTCCTTTCCCAGGTCCGCCTGGCAGGGGAGCTCCAGGTCCCCCGGGGAACCCCGGCTTCCCAGGTATGGTGCATAGCCGGAAATCCAATCCCGCTCAGTGCAGGGCTGAACGCTAATTGCTGCGGAATTTATAGGAACAGTCAAATATTATTGCTGCGTGCCTTAAGCGATAATTTTGTAAATTTCCAACATCTGTTTTTTTTTTTAGACCGGTGCTGATCCATTATATATTTTTTTTAAATGTGATGGACTTGCTATACATGTATAAACAATCATAATGCGAATTCATCCTAGTGATTAAGTTTCTTCAATCACGACAGCTTACTATTTAAAATATATAACTATTATGGATAATATATATTTTTAAACAATAGCCCAGTACAGAGCACGAATGGCGGGGAGAGGGGGTAGAGACATTCAGCGGATGACAACGCCCCAATACTACAACACATCACCGTCAGCCTTCATCCACTGCTGGATGAAGGCCTCCGCGCAGGCTGTCGCCACCCCTTATCGGTTTTGCGGTTGTAACCAGCCGTCTAGCTTCTGCACGTGAGCAAATCCAGTCGCTCAGTCTCCACGGTGGACGTACTCCATCGGGGGGGCGCGCTCCCTCCCCTGGCTGCCGCTCCGCCCTTAGTCTCGCCCACCGGCCCAACGCGGTCGCATTTCAACGCGGCGTTGATTACAAATTGCGGAATCGTAGTGCAGTGCCGCCCGTGACCCCTTGTTGTTGTTGTCTCGTCTACATCTAGGTATAAAGGGAGACCCGGGCCGTCCCGGTGTGGGCGGGGTCCCTGGCTTCAGTGGCGCAAAGGGCGACCCTGGAGAAAAGGGGCCCATGGGCATCGATGGACCCCCGGGTTCTCCTGGTCCTCCCGGGCGAACTGTAGAAGGGGTCAAGGGCAACTCGGGTCTCCCTGGACTTCCAGGCCTCCCAGGTGAGGTCTCGGTGACCGCACTCTCACACCCGCGACGCTACACCGTGAAAACCTGACCCGCCGTGACCCTCCTGAAAATGGAAGCCGAGAGACTCGGCGAGGCTTTGCACGCGCGTACGAGCGTAGTGGCAACAAAGCAAATGGCGACATGGCGCGTCTGTGTTTGTGTTCTTACAGGAAACCCTGGCTTCCCAGGCCAGCCTGGGTCCCCCGGGATTGGCGGAATCAAGGGGGAGCGTGGCAACCCAGGACTCCCCGGAAATTCGGGCTCGTCCGGCTTGAAGGGGGAGAGTGGCTTTCCTGGACAACCCGTGAGCTCACGCCCTCGTACCGTCTTCCTCCGGCCTTGCTTCCCTTCAGTTTCTCGTCGTTGTGTAGCCTCCCCAATGTTCTGTATCCTTGTTGGTGCTACTTGTGTTGTGTCGCGAGACGAAGTATCACGACGCAACGCCCGATCCACAAATAGGAAGGACACGTCACCACAGCGGTACCACTCCGTTGCTCCTGTTGTCCGGCTTGACCACGTGAATGTGAAATTGTCGTCATTGCTCTGCGTCTACATCGACAGCCGTACGAAAGACGCAGATGAGACGAAGTTTCCACTCGAATCTTTCACAGAGCAGCTGGAGAACTTCCCGAGAACAGCCCGTAAACTTGTTTACCCAGGAAAGCCTGATTCTCAGGATGGTTGTTATTTCTCCCCCACCCACCCACGCTAAGCAACGTCCTGCTAGATTTTTTTCCCAGTAGGTGGCGACAGTCGCTACTTTTGCCAAAGTAACCACTTCTGAAATTCGTTCACGTGACCTCTGGTCCACACGTTCAGGGGAAGCACTTTCACACCCATTCTGCCACTGAGAGTAATATTTGACGCACGGCATCTTCTTGGTTCTTTCGGCAAAGTCACGTAGAATGGAAATAATAAAATAATAAAAATTAAACAGAATAAAATAATTCTCACGACGTTTCGGCCACAACGCAAGCAGCCGTCCTCAGGTGGAAAACAGGTCTGTCGAGAAGACAGAGTCTGAATGACACATCCCAGGCTTGGAGCGTCAAAATAATTATTTTGTCAAGGTGCTCTTCCCCCTTCCATCCCAGCTTGTGGCCGAAACGTCGTGAGAATTATTTTATTATGTTTTATTTTTATTATTTTATTATTTCCATTCTACATGATTTTACCGACAGAACCAAGAAGATGAATCCCTGCAGTCACGAAAGCTTTAAATCGAAATTTAGTTTTGTTTTATTTGTAGTTTTTGTTCGTGATTTGCTTACCTTTCCTATACTTTGCACTCCTATCGTGTTTTTGTATTGTTTTGTTGTTGTAATGTTCTTACATGCCCCTACTGGACGTCTGCGAAAAAGAGCTTTACAGCTCATCGTATTTTTCCAGTAAAAATAAACATTCTGATTCTGTTTCAGGGCAGCTTGGGGCGGCCAGGGTTCGATGGCCCCAAGGGCGACCCGGGTCCTCAGGGTCCCCCGGGATTCCCTGGTGAGTTCTCCCTCGCTGCCGCCACGCTCGGGTTACCAACTCTGAGTTTAGAATGAGATGGAGCGGGTCATGGGAAAGAGACGACGAATATCTCATGGCACCATAAGAGGTGGGAGAGGTACAGGTTACAGCATGGTCTTGAGAGGTAAATTTATTGCACAATGGACATGAGGCAGCACTTTAATGTTTTAATGTTATGAGAAGACAGATATCCCAGGACATCAGCTACCTTAAAAAGATGGTGATGATGATAATCCTAGGAAGCCCAGGAGAGGTGGCAACCCTACACTGCACAGATCTCACGATTCTCGCTGTTCCTTCAGAGCAATACGTTTCTTTAATCAACGATGCTCAACACGGGCACAGAGGCTAGACAGCGCTGAGCGGCCAGAATCTGAGAGAGCACTTTGGAAGGTGCAGGTGATATGAACTCGTAGAATTCTCGCATTGCGCAAGGTTATAGAAACTTTGCCCCTGATGACCAAATCACCCAGATTTCAGCATTAAATTAGTACGATGCGCCTTGTGTAAACATTGGTACTGGGGAGACAATGGCGACTGGGCGTGGTGCTGGTCACACGACACCCTGATGGGCCATGCCGGCCTCATCACCTCGCAGTACTTGTCCCAACAGTCTACGTGGTGATGGGGGGGGGGGTGCTTCCGTTTCTCTCTCTGTGTACTGCGTGGCCTGACCAGTTTTCATTCTGTCTTGCAGGTATGAAGGGCTCTTCTGGCCTCCCAGGCATCAACGGGGGCTCAGGAGAGAGGGGCTTCCCTGGGCCACCAGGTGAGAGGTTTCTACCACCCCCCCCGCCACCACCCCAAAAATAATGATACATCCATCGCAACGCGGTACCGCACGATTTACTTTGCCTGTTGTTTCACACGGCTACCGCGGACACTCCCAAGTCGTGCACTGAAGAGGAATCGCGCGGCACGACCACGCTTCAGAAGTTCTACATACACACATACACCACCACCATCACTGCCGCCGCCTGCAACCTCCGCTGTTCCTCGCCTAGGTCCTGAAGGTCCTCCCGGCCCCCGGAGCCCCGTCTCGTACGTGAAGGGAGACCAGGGCCCGTCGGGCAACCCCGGTCTGCCCGGCCCACGTGGTCCTCCAGGCCAGCCCGGCCAGCCCGGACTGCCAGGTGAGTCCTCTGCCCGGCCACTTGAGTCGGTCGAGATAGGGGGTGGTTTTGGTGGGGGTGGGGGAGGGGGTCACTTGTAATTGTTTCTTTTTGACAGGGCCCCTGCCCCCTTCACTTCAGAAGTTCAGGAGTGTGTTCGCCGAGTGAAGTTCCTTGAGCTCTACGGCCATTTTGAAAGGGCGACTCATCGCAAGCATTTGAAAAGGGCACCCCTAGTGGCAACTGTCTCTGTGGGCAAGTTGTGATGAGTTTTTCCCAGTCGAGAGCGGCGATTGCTGTGCGTGATCTCTAGTGAATGATTTTAAGGGCAATATTTAAAATATGGAAAGTTTGGACCACTTGTCACCTCCTGACAAGTGATATTTTTGTTTCCCCATCATTCTCAGGTTCTTCCGGTCAGTCGGGAGGACCAGGTGAGGACGGCCTTCCCGGAAGTGATGGGCCGTCTGGAAGGAAGGGCCAGACTGGGCCGTCTGGTCGCACAGGTGAGACTCGGCTGCACCGCAATGTTCCTGTATTTATTGTTGTTGTTGTTGCTACTGCTCAGATTTGCATAACTGATGCTTTGTTTTTAACCTGCACCATTTTTAAACCAATTATTTGTACGTTTTGGTCTTCGTGCTGTTCTTATAGGACAAGGCGTTGCTGTGTTTCACAGACGCAATCTGCGGTCATTTCAATAGCAGGATGCGGCGTTGCCCCAATTTATTAATTTGCGGGTACATTATTAAAACGTGAAAATGTTCAACCACGACGCCAGAATACAGTGGCCTGCTCTTTCCAAATCACGTCACTGGATCTTTAATTCCGTCTGCGTTAACTAGCGGATGGATTAACCAGGGTGGTGGCCTACCAAACATGAACCACGGACATATAAATGTGTCGTGAAACCCACCACCCGACACAGCCTTATTAGTAAGGTTTGTCACGTAAACAACACGCGCCATTTAGTTACTACTTTAGCACACCAGTGCGTTGGAGATGAAACCCACAACATTCACAATTTTTGAGTGCGACGTTTCGCTGGTGATTACAACAACAGCCTCATCAGGCGATAGCCAGAATTGTGATGAAGTCCTCCTGTTTCGGTCTTAAATAGAGGGAGTGACGGTGATGTCATCATTATGGGCCTATTACGGTGCTAAGACCAGAGGGGCGTTAGCGTAGTCATAAATGTTAATGTGTCTGACGTTGTCCCAAAAGGACGTTTTCCATATCCGGTTGAAATAAAGTTCACTACTTGACTTCTAATATATGCTCGCCACAATCACCACCACCACTCGCCTTCGATTAGCTTCCCGCACCTCCGATTAGCAGGGTTGGCGATGCACGGTGCGAAAGAAGTTCAACGTACACACGTGCACACTGTTCATTCATTTGTTTCCGTTTTAATGAGGTCAACAAAAAGAAAATAAAACAAAACATAATATATCACGATCTTTCGATCGCAACACAAGCGGTCCAACCGAGTTCGATTCCTGCTCACGCCCATAATTAACGGCATATACCAGAGCCGATCCTGGGCCTCCCCGAGGTCGACTCAGCCTTCAAAATGAGTACCTGGTGCGGTGGAATTTTTGAGAGATGCGGTGGTGCTGGCCACACCACTCCATTGCGTGTCGTCATGCCATTGCTACTCGCCAATGGAACTTTTGCCCAACAAACAGTCTGTTCTGGGGCGCCACGGTGGCGTGATGTCAACCACCTCGCCTTGTTGAGTGCAGCAGCACGGCTGACGTCGAAACGGTCAGGCTGCTCGTCCGAGTCCTCGAGATGGACAGAGAGCGGATCGATAGAGCGAGGAACGGCGAGGAACGATCGTCGCTAACGGCCGCGCGTCGCTCGTTTCAGGCGAGCGAGGATTCCCAGGCCCGCAGGGCACTGACGGAATTCCCGGAATCCCGGGACAGCCCGGCCCTCCCTCCATGCCGCACGGGTTCATGGTGACGCGCCACAGCCAGTCGGTGGAGGTGCCCACGTGCCCGTCGGGCCTCGTCAAGCTGTACGACGGCTACTCGCTGCTGTACGTGCAGGGCAACGAACGCTCACACGGCCAGGACCTCGGTAAGTCGTGGACGTCGTCAACGTCGTCAACAGCGTCGGGGATCGCCTCCCCTGGCCTTTGGTCATGAACTTCCTCACTTAAGTTCGTCTTCCCTCACCTTCCCGCATAAAAGTGCACACGCACCGCCTCGCTCGCGGTCCCCAATGGGTAAGGCAGCAGCGAGAGCCCAGTGTCACCCCTTCCTCTCAACTCAGGAGAACAGCGTTTAGGACTTACCAGAGGTCGCAAACGGGTTTTGATTCCTTACCCGTACCCACATCCGGCCACACCAGGGTCGCAAACGGGTACCCGTACCCGGCTGGGTACGGGTACGGGTAGCCGGGTATCGGGTAGGGTACGGGTATCGGGTACCCGGTTGCGACCTCTGGGACTTACCGTCCCCCCACGTCACAGTTTGTGCTCTGGGCTTCCACTGCAAGAATCACCTCGTGGTCTCCATCGTGAACTCTGCTTCTCTTCTTTCGTCGGTTAACTCTACTCCGATATGTCCGTTAACTCTACTGCACCGTGTCAGTTAACTCTACTGCACCACGCCAGTTAACTCTACTGCACCGTGTCAGTTAACTCTACTGCACCATGTCAGTTAACTCTACTGCACCATGTCAGTTAACTCTATTGCACCGTGTCAGTTAACTCTACTACACCGTGTCAGTTAACTCTACTGCACCGTGTCAGTTAACTCTACTGCACCGTGTCAGTTAACTCCACTGCACCGTGTCAGTTAACTCCACTGCACCGTGTCAGTTAACTCTACTGCACCGTGTCAGTTAACTCTACTGCACCGTGTCAGTTAACTCCACTGCACCGTGTCAGTTAACTCTACTGCACCGTGTCAGTTAACTCCACTGCACCGTGTCAGTTAACTCCACTGCACCGTGTCAGTTAACTCTACTGCACCGTGTCAGTTAACTCTACTGCACCGTGTCAGTTAACTCCACTGCACCGTGTCAGTTAACTCCACTGCACCGTGTCAGTTAACTCTACTGCACCGTGTCAGTTAACTCCACTGCACCGTGTCAGTTAACTCCACTGCACCACGTCAGTTAACTCTACTGCACCACGTCAGTTAACTCTACTGCACCGTGTCAGTTAACTCTACTACACCGTGCCAATTAACTCTACTGCACCGTGCCAGTTAACTCTACTGCACCGTGTCAGTTAACTCTACTGCACCATGTCAGTTAACTCTACTGCACCGTGTCAGTTAATTCTACTGCACCGTGCCAGTTAACTCTACTGCACCGTGTCAGTTAACTCTACTGCACCGTGTCAGTTAACTCTACTGCACCGTGTCAGTTAACTCTACTGCACCGTGTCAGTTAACTCTACTGCACCATGTCAGTTAACTCTACTGCACCGTGTCAGTTAACTCTACTGCACCGTGTTAGTTAACTCTACTGCACCGTGTCAGTTAACTCTACTGCACCGTGTCAGTTAACTCTACTGCACCGTGTCAGTTAACTCTACTGCACCGTGTCAGTTAACTCTACTGCACCGTGCCAGTTAACTCTACTGCACCGTGTCAGTTAACTCTACTGCACCGTGTCAGTTAACTCTACTGCACCGTGCAATTTAACTCTACTGCACCGTGTCAGTTAACTCTACTGCACCGTGTCAGTTAACTCTACTGCACCGTGTCAGTTAACTCCACTGCACCGTGTCAGTTAACTCTACTGCACCGTGTCAGTTAACTCTACTGCACCGTGCCATTTAACTCTACTGCACCGTGTCAGTTAACTCTACTGCACCGTGTCAGTTAACGCTACTGCACCGTGTCAGTTAACTCCACTGCACCGTGTCAGTTAACTCTACTGCACCGTGTCAGTTAACTCTACTACACCGTGTCAGTTAACTCTACTGCACCGTGTCAGTTAACTCTACTGCACCGTGTCAGTTAACTCCACTGCACCGTGTCAGTTAACTCTACTGCACCGTGTCAGTTAACTCCACTGCACCATGTCAGTTAACTCCACTGCACCGTGTCAGTTAACTCTACTGCACCGTGTCAGTTAGCTCTACTGCACCGTGTCAGTTAACTCCACTGCACCGTGTCAGTTAACTCTACTGCACCGCGCCAGTTAACTCTACTGCACCGTGTCAGTTAACTCTACTGCACCGTGTCAGTTAACTCTACTGCACCATGTCAGTTAACTCTACTGCACCGTGTCAGTTAACTCTACTGCACCGTGTCAGTTAACTCTACTACACCGTGTCAGTTAACTCTACTGCACCGTGTCAGTTAATTCTACTACACCGTGTCAGTTAACTCTACTGCACCGTGTCAGTTAACTCTACTGCACCGTGTCAGTTAACTCTACTACACAGTGTCAGTTAACTCTACTGCACCGTGTCAGTTAACTCTACTGCACCGTGTCAGTTAACTCTACTGCACCGTGCCAGTTAACTCTACTGCACCGTGTCAGTTAACTCTACTGCACCGTGCCATTTAACTCTACTGCACCGTGTCAGTTAACTCTACTGCACCGTGCCATTTAACTCTACTGCACCGTGTCAGTTAACTCTACTGCACCGTGTCAGTTAACTCTACTGCACCATGTCAGTTAACTCCACTGCACTGTGTCAGTTACCTCTACTGCACCGTGTCAGTTAACTCTACTGCACCGTGCCATTTAACTCTACTGCACCATGTCAGTTAACTCTACTGCACCGTGTCAGTTAACTCTACTGCACCGTGTCAGTTAACTCCACTGCACCGTGTCAGTTAACTCTACTGCACCATGTCAGTTAACTCAACTACACCGTGTCAGTTAACTCTACTGCACCGTGTCAGTTAACTCTACTGCACCGTGTCAGTTAACTCCACTGCACCGTGTCAGTTAACTCTACTGCACCGTGTCAGTTAACTCCACTGCACCGTGTCAGTTAACTCCACTGCACCGTGTCAGTTAAGTCTACTGCACCGTGTCAGTTAACTCTACTGCACCGTGCCATTTAACTCTACTGCACCGTGTCAGTTAACTCTACTGCACCGTGTCAGTTAACTCTACTGCACCGTGTCAGTTAACTCCACTGCACCGTGTCAGTTAACTCTACTGCACCGTGTCAGTTAACTCTACTACACCGTGTCAGTTAACTCTACTGCACCGTGTCAGTTAACTCTACTGCACCGTGTCAGTTAACTCCACTGCACCGTGTCAGTTAACTCTACTGCACCGTGTCAGTTAACTCCACTGCACCGTGTCAGTTAACTCCACTGCACCGTGTCAGTTAACTCTACTGCACCGTGTCAGTTAGCTCTACTGCACCGTGTCAGTTAACTACACTGCACCGTGTCAGTTAACTCTACTGCACCGCGCCAGTTAACTCTACTGCACTGTGTCAGTTAACTCTACTGCACCGTGTCAGTTAACTCTACTGCACCATGTCAGTTAACTCTACTGCACCGTGTCAGTTAACTCTACTGCACCGTGTCAGTTAACTCTACTACACCGTGTCAGTTAACTTTACTGCACCGTGTCAGTTAATTCTACTACACCGTGTCAGTTAACTCTACTGCACCGTGTCAGTTAACTCTACTGCACCGTGTCAGTTAACTCTACTACACAGTGTCAGTTAACTCTACTGCACCGTGTCAGTTAACTCTACTGCACCGTGTCAGTTAACTCTACTGCACCGTGTCAGTTAACTCTACTACACAGTGTCAGTTAACTCTACTGCACCGTGTCAGTTAACTCTACTGCACCGTGTCAGTTAACTCTACTGCACCGTGTCAGTTAACTCTACTGCACCGTGTCAGTTAACTCTACTGCACCGTGTCAGTTAACTCTACTGCACCGTGCCAGTTAACTCTACTGCACCGTGTCAGTTAACTCTACTGCACCGTGCCATTTAACTCTACTGCACCGTGTCAGTTAACTCTACTGCACCGTGCCATTTAACTCTACTGCACCGTGTCAGTTAACTCTACTGCACCGTGTCAGTTAACTCCACTGCACTGTGTCAGTTAACTCTACTGCACCGTGTCAGTTAACTCTACTGCACCGTGCCATTTAACTCTACTGCACCATGTCAGTTAACTCTACTGCACCGTGTCAGTTAACTCTACTGCACCGTGTCAGTTAACTCCACTGCACCGTGTCAGTTAACTCTACTGCACCATGTCAGTTAACTCTACTACACCGTGTCAGTTAACTCTACTGCACCGTGTCAGTTAACTCTACTGCACCGTGTCAGTTAACTCCACTGCACCGTGTCAGTTAACTCTACTGCACCGTGTCAGTTAACTCCACTGCACCGTGTCAGTTAACTCCACTGCACCGTGTCAGTTAACTCTACTGCACCGTGTCAGTTAACTCTACTGCACCGTGTCAGTTAACTCCACTGCACCGTGTCAGTTAACTCTACTGCACCGCGCCAGTTAACTCTACTGCACCGTGTCAGTTAACTCTACTGCACCGTGTCAGTTAACTCTACTGCACCATGTCAGTTAACTCTACTGCACCGTGTCAGTTAACTCTACTGCACCGTGTCAGTTAACTCTACTACACCGTGTCAGTTAACTCTACTGCACCGTGTCAGTTAATTCTACTACACCGTGTCAGTTAACTCTACTGCACCGTGTCAGTTAACTCTACTGCACCGTGCCAGTTAACTGTACTGCACCGTGTCAGGTAACTCTACTGCACAGTGTCAGTTAACTCTACTGCACCGTGTCAGTTAACTCTACTGCACCGTGTCAGTTAACTCTACTGCACCGTGTCAGTTAACTCTACTGCACCACATCAGTTAACTCTACTGCACCACGTCAGTTAACTCTACTGCACCACGTCAGTTAACTCTACTGCACAGTGTCAGTTAACTCTACTGCACCGTGTCAGTTAACTCTACTGCACCATGTCAGTTAAATCTACTCCACCACGTCAGTTAACTCTACTGCACCGCGTCAGTTAACTCTACTGCACCGTGTCAGTTAACTCTACTGCACCGTGTCAGTTAACTTTACTACACCGTGTCAGTTAACTCTACTGCACCGTGTCAGTTAACTCTACTGCACCGTGTCAGTTAACTCCACTGCACCGTGTCAGTTAACTCTACTGCACCGTGTCAGTTAACTCCACTGCACCGTGTCAGTTAACTCCACTGCACCGTGTCAGTTAACTCTACTGCACCGTGTCAGTTAACTCTACTGCACCGTGTCAGTTAACTCCACTGCACCGTGTCAGTTAACTCCACTGCACCGTGTCAGTTAACTCTACTGCACCGTGTCAGTTAACTCTACTGCACCGTGTCAGTTAACTCCACTGCACCGTGTCAGTTAACTCCACTGCACCGTGTCAGTTAACTCCACTGCACCGTGTCAGTTAACTCTACTGCACCGTGTCAGTTAACTCCACTGCACTGTGTCAGTTAACTCTACTGTACCGCACCAGTTAACTCTACTACACCGTGTCAGTTAACTCTACTACACCGTGTCAGTTAACTCTACTGCACCAAGCCAGTTAACTCTACTGCACCGTGTCAGTTAACTCTACTGCACCGTGTCAGTTAACTCTACTGCACCGCGCCAGTTAACTCTACTGCACCGTGTCAGTTGACTCTACTGCACCGTGTCAGTTAACTCTACTGCACCGTGTCAGTTAACTCTACTACACCGTGTCAGTTAACTCTACTGCACCGTGTCAGTTAATTCTACTACACCGTGTCAGTTAACTCTACTGCACCGTGTCAGTTAACTCTACTGCACCGTGTCAGTTAACTCTACTACACAGTGTCAGTTAACTCTACTGCACCGTGTCAGTTAACTCTACTGCACCGTGTCAGTTAACTCTACTGCACCGTGTCAGTTAACTCTACTGCACCGTGTCAATTAACTCTACTGCACCGCATCAGTTAACTCTACTACACCGTGTCAGTTAACTCTACTGCACCGTGTCAGTTAACTCTACTTCACCGTGCCAGTAAACTCTACTGCACCGTGTCAGTTAACTCTACTGCACAGTGTCAGTTAACTCTACTGCACCGTGTCAGTTAACTCTACTGCACCGTGTCAGTTAACTCTACTGCACCGTGTCAGTTAACTCTACTGCACCGTGTCAGTTAACTCTACTGCACTGTGTCAGTTAACTCTACTGCACCGTGTCAGTTAACTCTACTGCACCGTGCCAGTTAACTCTACTGCACCGTGTCAGTTAACTCTACTGCACCGTGCCAGTTAACTCTACTGCACAGTGTCAGTTAACTCTACTGCACCACGTCAGTTAACTCTACTGCACCACATCAGTTAGCTGTACTGCACCGTGTCAGTTAACTCTACTGCACCGTGTCAGTTAACTCTACTGCACCACGTCAGATAACTCTACTGCACCGTATCAGTTAACTCTACTGCACCGTGTCAGTTAACTCTACTGCACCACGTCAGTTAACTCTACTGCACCACGTCAGTTAACTCTACTGCACTACGTCAGTTAACTCTACTGCACCACGTCAGTTAACTCTACTGCACCACGTCAGTTAACTCTACTGCACTGTGTCAGTTAACTCTACTGCACCATGCCATTTAACTCTACTGCACCGTGTCAGTTAACTCTACTGCACCGAGTCAGTTAACTCTACTGCACCGTGTCAGTTAACTCTACTACACCACGTCAGTTAACTCTACTGCACCACGTCAGTTAACTCTACTGCACTACGTCAGTTAACTCTACTGCACCACGTCAGTTAACTCTACTGCACCACGTCAGTTAACTCTACTGCACTGTCTCAGTTAACTCTACTGCACCGTGCCATTTAACTCTACTGCACTGTGTCAGTTAACTCTACTGCACCGTGTCAGTTAACTCTACTGCACCGCGCCAGTTAACTCTACTGCACCGTGTCAGTTAACTCTACTGCACCGTGTCAGTCAACTCTACTGCACCATGTCAGTTAACTCTACTGCACCGTGTCAGTTAACTCCACTGCACCGTGTCAGTTAACTCTACTGCACCGTGTCAGTTAACTCTACTACACAGTGTCAGTTAACTCCACTGCACCGTGTCAGTTAACTCTACTGCACCGCGCCAGTTAACTCTACTGCACCGTGTCAGTTAACTCTACTGCACCGTGTCAGTTAAATCTACTGCACCGCATCAGTTAACTCTACTGCACCGTGTCAGTTAACTCTACTGCACCGTGTCAGTTAACTCTACTACACCGTGTCAGTTAACTCTACTGCACCGTGTCAGTTAATTCTACTGCACAGTGTCAGTTAACTCTACTGCACCGTGTCAGTTAACTCTACTGCACCGTGTCAGTTAACTCTACTACACAGTGTCAGTTAACTCTACTGCACCGTGTCAGTTAACTCTACTGCACCGTGTCAGTTAACTCTACTGCACCGTGCCAGTTAACTCTACTGCACCGTGTCAGTTAACTCTACTGCACCGTGCCATTTAACTCTACTGCACCGTGCCATTTAACTCCACTGCACCGTGTCAGTTAACTCCACTGCACCGTGTCAGTTAACTCTACTGCACCGTGTCAGTTAACTCTACTGCACCGTGTCTGTTAACTCTACTGCACCACGTCAGTTAACTCTACTGCACCGTGTCAGTTAACTCTACTGCACCGTGTCAGTTAACTCTACTGCACCGTGTCTGTTAACTCTACTGCACCACGTCAGTTAACTCTACTGCACCGTGTCAGTTAACTCTACTACACCGTGTCAGTTAACTCTACTGCACCGTGTCAGTTAACTCTACTGCACCGTGTCAGTTAACTCCACTGCACCGTGTCAGTTAACTCTACTGCACCGTGTCAGTTAACTCTACTACACCGTGTCAGTTAACTCTACTGCACCGTGTCAGTTAATTCTACTACACCGTGTCAGTTAACTCTACTGCACCGTGTCAGTTAACTCTACTACACCGTGTCAGTTAACTCTACTGCACCGTGTCAGTTAACTCTACTGCACCGTGTCAGTTAACTCCACTGCACCGTGTCAGTTAACTCTACTGCACCGTGTCAGTTAACTCTACTGCACCGTGTCTGTTAACTCTACTGCACCACGTCAGTTAACTCTACTGCACCGTGTCAGTTAACTCTACTACACCGTGTCAGTTAACTCTACTGCACCGTGTCAGTTAACTCCACTGCACCGTGTCAGTTAACTCTACTGCACCGCGTCAGTTAACTCTACTGCACCGTGTCAGTTAACTCTACTGCACCGTGTCAGTTAACTTTACTACACCGTGTCAGTTAACTCTACTGCACCGTGTCAGTTAACTCTACTGCACCGTGTCAGTTAACTCCACTGCACCGTGTCAGTTAACTCTACTGCACCGTGTCAGTTAACTCCACTGCACCGTGTCAGTTAACTCTACTGCACCGTGTCAGTTAACTCTACTGCACCATGTCAGTTAACTCTACTGCACCGTGTCAGTTAACTCTACTGCACCATGTCAGTTAACTCTACTGCACCATGTCAGTTAACTCTACTGCACCATGTCAGTTAACTCTACTGCACCACGTCAGTTAACTCTACTGCACCGTGTCAGTTAACTCTACTACACCGTGTCAGTTAACTCTACTGCACTGTGTCAGTTAACTCTACTGCACCGTGTCAGTTAACTCTACTGCACCATGTCAGTTAACTCTACTGCACCACGTCAGTTAACTCTACTGCACCATGTCAGTTAACTCTACTGCACCATGTCAGTTAACTCTACTGCACCGTGTCAGTTAACTCTACTGCACCGCGCCAGTTAACTCTACTGCACAATGTCAGTTAACTCTACTGCACCGTGTCAGTTAACTCTACTGCACCGTGTCAGTTAACTCTACTGCACCATGTCAGTTAACTCTACTGCACCGTGTCAGTTAACTTTACTGCACCGCGCCAGTTAACTCTACTCTGTTCTGTCCGTTAACTCTACTCCGCTGTGTCTGTTAATTCTACTGCACTACGTCTGTTAACTCTACTGCACTACGTCTGTTAACTCTACTGTGCTCTGTCCGTTAACTCTACTCCGCTGTGTCTGTTAACTCTACTGCACTACGTCGGTTAACTCGACTCCGCCGCGGCGGTCCGTCTGGTAGGCACGGCGGGCAGCTGTCTGCGTCGCTTCAGCACGATGCCCTTCATGTTCTGCAACCTGAACAACGTCTGCAACTTCGCGTCACGCAACGACTACTCCTACTGGCTCTCCACGCCGCAGCCCATGACCATGAACATGGCTCCTGTCCACGGCCAGGAGATCCAACCTTTCATCAGCAGGTGTGAGGCCCATTTAGAAATTTTTACGCGAAATCTGTGAGTTTTTTGTTTAACATTTTTTTATTCGAATTTTTTGTTTGCACGGTAAGATCTCCAAATGTGCTCAAGAGAAAAGTCGTTACCGCACCCACTCGCGAAGGATTTCCTCGTTGTGCCGCCGCATCCGTGATTGACGGTGCACACGACAATTATTATATATTATTTTTTTTATGTTAGCAAGTTCGTGACCCGTTGCTCCCTTCTTTTTCGGAGGCTGACATTGGTCGTACACGTTTTTTTTGTCCTAAATAAAACACAGCTGCTTTGGCACGGGAAGCGCTGCCTGAATAAATAACTTTGACGGATATATCGGCAAAGTAGGTCCTTTGGCTGTTGCTTGTTTCCGCTGTGGCTGAGTTCAGAATCCTGCGCACAAGATCGGGGATGTGATGTCACCGCGCGCTACAGGTTTAACTTTAGAGACAGATGTGCCCTTCTCACGAAATGTATTTTACCCGGATGAAAGTGCACCTCAGAATTTTAATGTTGCTGTGACAGTTGTAGTGTAACTACTATTCGTACTTTTTGTCGTTAAATTTTTTTTAATGAGGATACACAAAGCTAAATACTAAATTACGGTGATGTTTTGCATGTAAATTCCAACGTGATGAAAAGACTAATGGTCCAAAGTAAATTTGGGCCATCCTGTGCATTGGTGGCATGCCAAAGCAATGCCGCATTGCTAATATGGGCTGTGCCCACGCTGTTGTGCCACTATCACCACCAGCATCTCGTCTGCCAGGCATGTTACGTGACGATGCATCAACTCATACTTTTGCAGAAATGTTTCTTGACCACCTTCGTGACAAATGCAGAATTCCCTGAAAGCCGCGGTAGAAATAAGCATCGTTTCGATTCAAATTGCTCATCATTTTCTTCATACACATGCCGCACGTGCGCTTAAACAATCGATGCTTTTATCTTCAATCCGTGCTACGTTCTAGCCCTTATGTTCACGTTACTCCCTGCAGAGACGCTACGATTACCACGATGTGAAACAAAGTTTGGCGAATCGTACGATTCGTAACAAACAAAACTACCTCCCTAGCGTCTCCATGCGCTGTGCAGAAGGGCCGTTGCCCGAAACGTTGCCTATTATATCCTTTTTTTTTCTAAGGTCACAGTGCAATTGACAGATGTGTTGAGTTGTGTTGCTTGTGCACCACTTCCAATGTGCAGCAGCTGCATCGCCAAATCGTTTGTTACAATTTACAGAGTGACTGTGTGTGTGTGTCGGGGGGGTGGTGAGGTGTGCGGGTGGTGGTGGGTAAATTGTTTCATGCCTTTGGCCCACACCGGCCGAGAAACATCTGCTCGGTATAACCGCGGTGCTGCGCGGTAAACATCGAGTTTTGCGGATCCGCACACCGGCTCGGACCACGTGGTTATTTCACCGGCGGTGCGTGCGTGCGCGGGCACGCGAGCGAGAACTGCCTCCGCCCGTTGTGACTGTGGTCTCCGTGGTAACCGCCGTAAACGTTTCCACAGATGTGCGGTGTGCGAAGCGCCGGCGATGGTGATCGCTGTTCACAGCCAATCCATCGTGATCCCCCCGTGTCCCAACGGATGGGCCTCCATTTGGATCGGCTACTCGTTCATGATGGTATGTCTTGGCATGCGCACACGTGCACACACGAGCGCGCAAAGACAAAGATGCCCCGTATAGCCTTTATAAGCTACAGAGCTACTAACTATTTTGATTTTACCAGGTAAGGCCCACTGAGCTGTATAGCTCTTTTTCAGAAGCCACCTGGCCACGCATGATTGCCTAATTGAAGTGGCTTATCATGGGGAAATGTATAGCAGCCAAATACTCTAAACACGTGTTTCTAGATGTGGAGGGAAAACCGGAGGACCTGGAGTGAGAGGACATGCAAACTCCAAATATACAGGCATTAGGGTCGGGATCGAACCCACGACCTCCTGTATACCAGGCAAGGTAGTTAAAATCTCCTAGCCACCATGGAACCCCATAACAGACTGTTGGGTAAAAATTCTGTTGGCGAGTAGCGCTGGCATGACGACACGCAAGGGAGTGGTGTGGCCAGCACCACCGCACCCGGTCCACCCATCATCTCCCCAATTACCACCACCCCGGGTGCTAATTTTTAAAGGCTGAGTTGACCTCGGGGAGGCTTCAGGACCAGCTCAGGTATTCGCCGTGAATTATGGGCTTGAGCAGGAGTCGAACTCGGGTAGCCTGGTTCGTGGGGGAGTGTGCTCACCACTGCACCACCGCTCTCCACGTGCACATACATGTACACATGAGCAAACGTTAAGACACACACGTACCACGTAAACACGTGCATATCAGCATACGTACACATGTGCATACATACATACACTTGCACACATGTGGTATTTATATATATGCAAAAAAAAATTCTGAGAATAAAGTGATAAAAATAGATGCGACAACACAAATGCTTGACCTAGTTAAAAGCATAGTCCTCCTGCAGTGATCGTAGAATTGATTCGCCGGGCAGAGGGAGACGCAATAGTGAGTCCATTCATCATCATTATGGTCTCCGGCCGTCAGATCTTTATTTAAATCAGGTGAGAGTCTATTGAGAGCAAACGTCTCCGTTTCAAGGGAGAGCCGGGTCACGAGGTGCATCATCGGTCCCCGGACACCCATCCTTTTCACAAATCCACGCCAACCAAAGTGGTGAAGTATGGCCACATAACTCCCCCCCCACCCCTTCCCTCCACCCCCCCCACTTTTCTCCCACCAACCCCAACCAACACCGTATGGGGAGGCCTTAGACCAGCAGTGGAATGACAAAGGGCCTGGGAATTATTATTATTTTATCAGTGGAGTGTTCATGAGCTCCACATGATGATGTTACACCAAAGACGCTTCCAGATAAACAGAGCTCAACGGGTTTTTGGCAGAGAGCGGAGACAAACAGAAACATCTTAGCACGTGCCGGCAATTCTCTGTGCGGGGGATATCACTGTTTTCCCTTAGCCTTCTTATATATGTCAACTGATACAACATACGCCACGGGATAATGGCTCCATTTGTGTGCGCATGTAGATATGTATTGATGATTGCGATGCGTACATGTAGTTGTGTGTCGCTGTCTCTGCACGCACGTACAATTAATACAAAAAAACTGGCAACAATTTTCATTACATGAGTAAAATAATATTCGCCGAGCAATAACTGTCCATCGGAGAGACTTAGCCAGCGCTTGCAGATATCCTGGGTTCAATTCCAGGCTTCCTACACCCTGGCGAGATGTTAACTACCTCGCCTGGTATGCAGGAGGTCGTGGGTTCGATCCGAACTCTGTTGTTGTATATTTGGAGTTTGCGTGTTCTCCCCTTGGTCCCATGGATGTTTTTCCAGGTCCTTCGGGTTTTCCCTTCACTTGTAGAAACATACGTTTAGAGTTTTTGGCTGCTACAATTTTCCACATGATAAGCCACTTCGTTGAACTATCATTTGTGGCCAGGTTGCTTCGTCTATGACTGCAACACAAAACTCACTTTTGACCCTTTACTACATACAATATAAACTTTATCACAAAATTCTATGGTATAAAAAACATCATATTTAAAGTTCAACATGACAGTGATTTAATTGAATATGATGACAATTCTGTTGCATTACTTTCCTTCTCGTGCGCTGCCAGTCGTAAATGTATCCAGAATCGGGATGTGAGTGATGATAAGGCCAGCAGTGGATTGACCATGGCACTCAATAATAATTTCAACTCACGGTATACGCTCACTTTCGAAGGGAGAGAACGACTCAGAAGCACGAGGAACCACTATCAGGAAAGATAGCCACATGCTGAGCCGACAACAACAATTGCCCAAGCCCCACGGTCCTCTATATATTAAGATGTTTTCAGCCAATTAATGAGTGTGTACATGTGGGAGTAAACCGGAGAATCTGGAGAAAATGCATGTGCTCTAGGTGGAAACACTCTATCCCATACAGATGTAAAACAGGTGGAGTCCAAATTTTTGCTGTATTGCCTTCTGGTGAGCTAGGGCACACGATGATGATGATGTGGCCCGGTTTGTTTATAGATTATTTGGCTGCTTCTATAAATTCCCACGTTGTCATAATGATGATGATGATAAATCCACTTCAATGAGCTGCCACATGTGGCCAGGTCACTTCTGAAAAAGAGCCAATAGCTCATTGGGCAACACCTGGTAAATAAAATAGTTCAATTTTGTTTGAAGTCTCTCCTCCAAAAACTTCATCTTGCACCCCATGCCTTTTTTAGACCCCCTTAATTGCTTCCTTTCTCTCCTTCCCCTGCTCGGTCCGTGCCGTTCCCTCCCGTTTCCTCCTCCGCAACCTCTGCGCTCTCTGAGACGTTTGTTCATTTACGGGCGCATTTACCAACGAGAATTTGCCAATGACGCAGTTAAAAAGCTGCGAACATGAGGGTTCACCTGTCACGGACGGTGAGCTTGCCCGCCGCTGACTCGTCACGGAGCATGAACCATCACGCGAATTCCGGTCGTCCGCGCAGTGGAGGCTTTTTGATGGCCATCGAGCAAAGATGGTCACCGCATCAGACGCTTACAGACGCGCTTCCAGATGCGCTCCTGCGGTAATCTGGATCATCCTCTTCCGATGTTAGAAAGCCACTTGAATCAAAATTGAAAACGAATTTCTTTAGTTTTTTGTCCTCCGATTAGCGCGGTTGGCTACGTACGGTGTGAAAGAAGTTCTACGTGTTTGTATTGTATGGTATGGGTCTCCTCATCTCACCTCCATCGCCACTAGAGGCACTATACTATTGTAAACTAAACTTTGTTTTAAACCAGGTGAGGCCCACTGAGCTATGCGGCTTTTTTTCAGCAGCGACCTGACCACCAACGATAGCTCAACGAAGTGGCACATCGTGTGGAAATTTACAGCGGCCAAACACTCTAAACGCGTGATATTGATTCTAAATGTGGAGGGAAAAAACCGGAGGACCCGGAGAAAATACACGTGACCATGGGGAGAGAGAGAGAGAGACACGCAAACTCCAAATATACAACAGGCGTCAGGGTCGGGATCCAACCCACGATCTCCCGCATACCTGGCGAGGGAGTTAACATCTCGCCACCGCGGCACCCCACTACATGCATGACCGAACTGTGCCGATCCCCCGCCCCCCCCCAACGCCGTCGTGTGCAGCACACGAGTGCCGGTGCTGAGGGCTCGGGCCAGGCCCTGGCATCGCCTGGCTCCTGCCTCGAGGAGTTCCGCTCAGCGCCCTTCATCGAGTGCCACGGCCGCGGAACGTGCAACTACTACGCCAACTCCTACAGCTTCTGGCTCGCCACCGTCGAGAACAACGAGATGTTCAAGTGAGTGAGCCAGGGGGGGCGGGCATTCCTAGAAAATGCCGTGTTGGGCAAAAGCCACGTTCGACAAGTAAATAGACCTAAAGGGAACTAAAGGGTTGCGTTCCTGCGTTCTTTAATTATCACCCCCGCTCCCTATTTGTTGAACTAATTCTACAAGATTTCCGCCCTTGTTATTGAACAGAAGTCCCGCGGTTAACAGTGACATCGGTGAACGGTTTTTGTGGTTGACGTTTCGCCTCCCATAGGACCAGCATGGTTTCGCTGACGTGAACATTTTGATAGCGGTGGTAGGTTTACGTTATGCGCGCCATTTTCAGCCAATCTGATGTCCGCAACGACCGCACGGCTAGATGAATGCGGCGGTGTGTGAACGTTTGCTTCCTGCCATGTTGAGTGCGTCACATTATCACGCAACAAAAACACACACACACTCACAAAAGCGTACATGGTAAATAAATCGTTCTCACGGTCGATTCGTTCACACCTTCCAACGGACGCTGCACTATCACGGCACTACTTTTCGACATCCACAGCGTATGAATCGTCATCACCTTCATCAGCCGGATGAAAGCCTCTCCAGGCTGCCACCATCTCTCACGGCCCTTCCGATGTCGATAGCCTATTAGCCCTTTCCCATTCCGATGACGTACGTGTTACGAGTGCGTCATCGGAACGGCATCGGAACAAAAACTAAACTAAAATATCTTTTACACCATTGGTACCTCAAATGCTTACCCCGAGCTCTCATACTTTGATGGTGCATTGTCTTTGAGTTGTGCGCCTTTTGGCGTCATCTGGTCCAACCCATGTGAGACTAGGCTCTAAGGAAAGCTGTCTCGGGTGTGGACCAATCAACTTCAAGGACAGTGCATACATTATCAGAGTTGTGTTTTTTGTTTGCATTATGACTGCAGGTATTGTGGTCTATGCAAACATGACTCCTCGTAAAAAAGGTGTCAGGTTTGTTGCCAGATAAAAGGGTAAAAAAACAATTATCTTATTATAAAATATCTTTTCCGGTACCGAGGCTCCCACAAGGCCATGCGGGAGGGCGTGTGGCACAGTTGGGCACCAGCTGTCTTAGATTGCGGCGGTCAGGTTGCTACAGTTCTCTGCGGTAACAACGTCTGCAAAAGCAAGGGCGCTACTCCGCCTCTCTGAATAAACTTGACGCTGAGCCGCTCGCGCGTTCCGAGATTCGGCGGTGAACGGGACACCGCCCCCCACCCTGCAACCTGGAGGCGTCTCCGAGTACGGGAAAGGGTTAACACAGATAGCCAATGTCCTGTTTACACTCAAACATCACCCTCTGCCTCCCCCCCCGGCCCTCGTCACTTTCAGGAAGCCACAGTCGGAAACGCTCAAGGCTGGAGAGCTGCGTTCGAGGATAAGCCGGTGCCAAGTCTGCATGAGGAAGACATAACGCTCCTTCCAAAGGGGGGGTGGGGGGGGTGATTATAACACAGCAATGATTTCACAAGGGTGCTCTCTGTGTAAATGATACAAACTCTATGCATATTTTATTGTGTGTACCTCAGGCGTCTAATGTTGTGTAACGCAGGCCTTCCAACTCGGCAGCACATCCGCCAGAGGTTTTCTGCTCCCCCACCTCCACCATCATCACCCCCCCCCCACCGATGGGGAGACGGAACAGCTGCGTCCACGATGCACTGCGCTTCACGCAAAGCACACGCGCACCCGTAGGAATTTGCACGTGGAATGCGCGGGGGCAGCCCGGGAGGTGTGTGTGTGTGCAGGAGTGAGCGTAAAGACGCGGGGAAATCTGTTCCGTGTTTGTTTTTTTTCTAAGTTGTTTTAAACACGGGGGGGGGGGGTGGAAAACTCCCTCCAGATGTGCTGCCCACTTTACTTCTGACGCAAGATGAGCATATAAAGGGGAGATGTTGGAGAGAAAAAAAAAGGACACGTCAGAAAATCAACGTCTTTGATCGTACGTGTACATATACACATTTTAATATGTATTGTACATTACGTATGTGTTTATGTGCCGGTGTGTTTATATATATAATATATAGCACACGAAACACATCTGCACATAAAACACAAAATCAATAAGGGGTCTTCAACGTGAATGTCCTGTTAATCGCTTTAATCATTTATAACAAAAAAACTAAAAGAATGCTTTGGTCAAGGATTATATTTAAACCGTAGGACACTATTTTGGTTTCGGGGTTTTCCTTCTCTAAATGTGCCACATTTTTTTTAGGGATTAAACAACAACAAAAACAACTCCCGCAGTGAAAGAGCTCCAGTGCACATTTTTTACATTAAAAAATGCACCCTGGAGTTTTCTCATTAGACGTTTATTTTTTTTAAACCTTGGACAGTTTTTAAAATGTGTTTTTAAAGCAAAAAATGAGCTGCCACTCAAAATGGAAAGAATTAAAAGCCATCTCTCTCTGATAAAAAAAAAACATTACACTTAAGACGACTCCTCATTTTGTAAAAGTTTTGGAAGGTCTGGATTGGCAATTGCTAAGCTCCAAAAGACTGCTGTTATAGAAAGGCTTGGCGCATATAATAATATTATTTTTTATATAATGTGACTGATCTTTAACTATTCATATGGTGCTGTTGCATAGATTAAGCTACACATGCCACACTCACAAACCCCCAGAAGCCTTGTATTAGTTCCTTCGCTTACAAACAAAATGACAACAACAAAAACTGGCCAGTGCAGTTTTAAGTGGATTATATTACTTGAATGCATGTCGTATTAATCATTTGATTTCGTTTTTCCTTCTCTCTAATGTCAGACCACTAAGTGTCTCCGCAATTTGACGTACGCGAACAGTTGACCTAACAACGAGCTGCTGCTGCTGCGTTGAAGCTTGGCCGATTGTGGCAATGCGTGCCAGGCTAGGTGCCGCATCGAACACCGTGTTACCGGCGGCAATGTAACGGCGCACCTTCGGCTAACGCCGACTTTACCCGATAACAACGACAACAACAACAATGTTCGGGGGCTCGTAAGGCCACCGAACGGCGAGGGATGACACGCTCTACCCCCTCGCGAGCGACGAGTTATGCCGACGTGGAGTTTGCCGATTTACACTCTCAAATTCGCAAACGCCCCTTCCCCATCAGCACGCCGTGCTGTTGACGCCCCTGTCCTCGTTTTTCTCTGCCCGTGACTTGCCTGCATCGTCTATCTATCTCTCTCTCTCTCCACGTCAAGTAAATACGGCCACCGTTTGCGTGCGCAGCATCTCGAGAAGCGTCGGCGTGCAAGGCACTCCTCGTGATTCTGCACTGCGTTGTTCCGCGTGCCCCGACGACTCGCTGCTGCGGTGTTGCGCGGCGTGTCCGGAGTGTCTCGCGCTGGGCACGGATGAACGCGGGTGACTTGAACATCGTCCGTTCACGCGGCGCAACAACGAATCGGATGGCATCCGCTAGAGAACTACGCTGCCCGGTCACTAGGTAGCTTGAGTGTGCTAGCATTAGACAGAGAGTGCCAAAATAGTGAAATGTTGATTGACCAAACCATGATTCCTCCTCACAGTAATAAAAGCCAGCGAGCCATGGGCTTCATTGATAGGCAGACAGTGTTACACCGCTTGTGAAGCTGTTTACATGTTCACGAATACGTCGCGATAGTTGCCACGTTTGTCCGCAAACATTCAGCTACAAAACACCTACTGGCATTCGTAGTGATGCGCCTATTTTGCCTTCACGTCAATATGTAAACAGACTGATAGAAGTGTGTTACGATTTGTTTTCGTAGATTCTGCTCATGACACGATCAGTGTAAGTCCAGGCCTGCCATGTTAAGCTTCGCTGCTTTTTTTGTATTTTTGTTTCGATACACTTGACTGTATCTACTCACGCGCTCACTTTATTGATGATGAATAACGGATGTTGATTTTTTTTTTGTTAAATTCGAATTTTCTCCAATCACGACAAAAAAAAAACTGGCCTCACCGAATGCAAAGTCATCATCGACCAGTATCGTGAAGCCATGGTTCTATCCACTGCGGGATGAGGGCCTCCCCAAGGTTCCGTCACCTCTCACGACCGTGCGATGTTGCAAGTACTTACCGAACGCAACGGTCTCCGATGTTGAAGATTTATGGCTGGACCGTGCCTTATTTTCAGCGGAATATTCGACGGAACGTTCCTCTGAAAATTGAGCCGATTTATATTTGCTTAAGACAAGAACAAAAATACAGCCCTTCGGGTTTGTATTTTTGACAATAAAATCAAATCGAGTTTAAAGCTCACCAAGGTTTATTTGTTTTTGTTGCACGCCACTTGCAGCCGCGTTTTCTTTTTGTCTGTGCGGTTTGGCGAGCGTCGTCAATCCGTTCACGCGGTTCGCCGCAGTTTTGACACCGTGACAACTTTGCTCGGCATCTCTCTCTCGCTGTCTGCGTGCGCGATTGGGGAAAAGCATTGCAATCGGAGAGCCCTCACCCATTGATATGCCGTTCCACGCGCGCCGCCAAGACCAAAGATGTGGAACAGTAGAGTGGTTGCACGGAACTCGCGCAAGGCCGTTATAGCATCGTATGTGGGCGAGACCGATCGTGTGTTGAGACTGTGCGTACATGTGTGCGCGAGCGTGTGCGTGTGTGTGATTTTCCCATTGTTGAGTGGAAATTTCCAGTTGACCCTTTCACGGAGGCGGGGGGGGCTCGCATTTTGACAATAACAACAATGCGATGGCGTGGGATGACACCTGGCACGTTGCCAACAGTGGCCACAGCTTAGAGTGACGGCGTGGCTCGCGTGAATCGATAGCTCATTCAAAAATTATCGCGCCGTCACCGGCTTATTCTTTTTTAAAGAGGGGGGGCGGGGGGAGGGGGTGTTCTGGTGCAGGCGGTGATGAATGACATTAGAGAGCTATATTTGGTGAAAGTGTGCATTGGGAATTGTCTTTTTGTTCATTAATGCCTTACATACGAATATGTATTATGGGATGGTGCTAACTTCTCAAAACGTTGGACCGGTAGCGAACTGGGGGTGCTACTACGACGTGTTACGGGACGAAAACGGGCAACGAAACGTGCGTTTGTGTGTGTGTCATTTTAGCGACTGTGTGAGAGCATGGACAAGGTGGCGTATTCCCGTGTCAGGTGGCGAGTGCTGATTCTTCAACATCGGCAACAAATGGCCTTCACAGTGGGTGTGGGTGCATGGGTGGTGTGTGCGTTCGTGCGCGCGCGGGCCTCTCTAAGCATGGCATGCGTGCGTCAAATATTGCCTCGTGGCAGTTTGGCCGCAAATGCTGCTGCTGTTGCTGCTGTTGCTGCTGCTGTTGTCCCCTCTGCGCGCTGTCCAACGCGTACGCGCAGGTAACGGTAGCGTGCGGCAAGACGCAAATAAATACAACGCAGTCACTCGCATCAAGGACAAGCATTGACAATGTTTTGTTGAAACCCACGCGTCTCTCATATTCGAACGGCCCATAACCTCGCTCGGCTCTTCCCGCCGTTAATGCTGCATTTTACTTATCGCTGTTACATGGAGGGTACAGTCTTACCCGTTTTAAAGAGCAATAATAATAATAAGGAGAAGATTCATCATTTCAACTTGTTGGGTGCCGCCCAGTATTCGCTCACTCTCTCGCAGAGAGCGATGCGGCGACTCTTGAGCTGCGAGGAAACCGCAGGCAAACGGGTGAGTCGGTGAAATAAAAAAAAAACCCTCCAAGCTCTGCGGTTCTCTACGTAATTGTACGCGTGCATGTTGAACTTTCCTTTCGCACCATACGTAAGCCAACCGTGCTAGTCGGAGGTGCGGGGGAGACTGGCAACAGACGAAACGCACGCACGCATGCAACAACAACAAAAACTATTGCCGCGTTGTTTCCTGCAAGGCGTAACTTGCTATCTGCAGTTTCAGCGTAACGTGTTTAAATCTCCCGCGTGAGCGCAAACGCACGCACGCTGGCAAACGTGCAAGTCGACGGCATGTTAATACGCGTTTGGCAATCATATACTGCCCGACGAGTCGGTGCGTCCATCGTTGCCAGACGCTCGTGTTTCCAACATTCACGCGAGGGAAATTGATCGATTTCTCGAGTCAACGTTGCGAGAAACCAGGCAATTCGTTGAAGAACAAGCGTTGTTGGACAGCGGCTGTGAAATCGTGAGCAGGCACGATGGTGATGCGGGGTAAGGGGTGCTAGGGTGATTCATCCAGGCCACAGCGAATGGCTGCAATATTTGATGATTGGCTGCCGTACGCGAAAGTTGAACATATACATGAACATACATATGTTGAATTTCTTTCCCACTGTACGTAGCCAACCATGCCAATCGGAGGTGCGGGGAAGGACAACAAACCAAACACATAAAACATTTGTTGTAGAGAAATTACTTTTTCAATCTCGATGTAAAGGTGCATAGCTCCAGTGGCTTCCTAATATCGGAAGAGAGAGCGTTCCAGACGGCCGCAGAAGCGCATCTGAAAGCGCGCGATGATGCGCTGAGCACAGTCTTTGTTCCGTGGCTAGCAAGAAGCCGCAAGATGCAAACAGTCGGTGCAGACCGCTGAAATAGAGGTCGTAGGTCAGTTTTTCGAATGTGAAAATGTGTCCGTTTTGCGTGTGAAGGCACAGCTTGTCAGCTTTGCACAACGGTAGCTTCTTCTGGGTTGATGTGAGGTTTTTTTTCGTGCAGAAGCTCATTTTAACCGTACAATAAAAAATTAATAAACTGAAAAAAAATCTAAACAGCGTTTATAACATTTTAAGTCCGAAACGTTGGCGGCCAAAATCAATCTCACTACACACCCCACATTAAAATGTATAACATATTGTTTTTAAATAGATGGAGGTTCTGGTTAATTTCAAAGAGAAGGAACAACTCCCACCGACATAGTACGGTGTTCATGTTTAAAAAGCCGGGAGTTAAGTTTATAAAACAATTGTATTGCTAATTAAGCCAATCAACGGGCTAATAAAAAAAAAATCCAAGGGGGCTATTCTGTAAGGCATTGTCGTTTGCAGGTAAAACTAAACTTTTTTTAAAAATAGTATTTCCCAATGGTTTAATCATTCATTTCTGCAAAGCTGAGTGGAGTACAATATTGCCCACGTGATATGCATTCATTAGTTATATAGAACCTTGCCGAACAACTACTAGAGATGCGTAGTTGAATAGGGTGCAAAGATTTCCACTGATTCGCACAATAAGAAAGTCTTGGCTTAATTACCAATATGAAAATGCTTAAACATTTTGGCTTTTTTTATTATTAAGTATGGATATGAGCACCCAAGTGCCTTTTTGTGCAACAAATTTCAATCTTTTGTTTTTCGCACACACGACCTGCCTATGGACCCAACATGCATACATGCCATACGTATATATATCTGTAACGCACTGTTAATCACTGCTGTCAATCCGTCGCTACTAATTATAACAGTCGTGCCTGTTTATACAAACCAAACATCTTATACTGTATTGTGTATTTAGAGTGATTTTTAAAACCCCTGCACAAACCTTTTTTGTTAGTTTGTTTTTTGTTTTGTTAAACGCTTTACATAGGGCAAACATTCAACACGTTTGGTAGAAAGAAGAACAGGCAATCGCCCACTACTGAAGACATTAAATGTACCGGCACGTGGACCCCCCCCAAGCGCTGAATAAATTTGGCGAGTACTTTGGAGAATATTAACTGTCTACAACACATTAACATTTGATCACTTAGAATGTGATTCAGCCATAATAATAAATGTTTATCTTTAACATAAAAAAAATCAGGGCTTGTGTTTTTCCAATAATACCGTTAGGTTGTATAAAAGGGGGAGAGGATTGCGGTATTAGCGCTTCAAGTGCTTCGGGGATTTGCGTGTTTATGCAAAAGACTACAACGGGAATGCTAAACCAGCAAACAAAAGTATCTTTAACAAATATTAATTGAAATATATTTAATTTCATTTTCTTTTAACCCCTCCCCCAGGCTTGCATATGCAATATATATTTTGAGTCCTTGATATTTATTACATAAGCAAAATGAAATAATTAAATTGTTCAATGATATACGTATAATTTTTCATAACAATAGTGAAACCATTATAGAATTAGCTCAATAATCTTTGGCTCCAGTGTATTTACGCGTGTCTGGGAAACCAGCTGCCTGAAGGCAAATTTCCGCATTTTAACAAAGTGCGAAAATTGCTAAAATTTTAACAACAAAAAAACTTATTTTGGGGGTTATTTTTTACGTAAAAACCATGCCCTGACCAGCTGTATGCAAACATGACCTTGTTTTGCTGTAAACAAATTTGTCAAGGAATAAAGGACCCTACACAGGACTTGAAGCATCACTGCATTAATGTATGTAATTGGTCATCAGCGGGAACAGAGCCACGCTCTATCCACTGCTGGGTGAAGGCATCGCCCAACAATCCACACTCTTTGGTTGTTTCACGTAGGTATAAAAACAAAATAAAATAAATCACGACGTTTCGGGCGCTACACAAGCGTCCGTCATCAGATCTGAAAGCATGGCCTGCTGCTTTATTTTGTTTTTCTACCTACGTGACTTTACCGAAAGAACCAAAGAGTATGGATTCCTGCAGTCACGAAAGCTTCAGATCAAGATTGCAACAATCCACCTCGGCTCCTCGCTCGAGCTCATCGCAGGCGTTCCATCTCCACGCTGGACGTGTCTCGAGTACTCAGCAGGTCGGCAGCCGACAGCACGGACGGCTGGAGGAAGGAGGCTTGAGATCGTCTAGGAGTAGTGCAGGAAATTTAATTGACCTAGTAATAGGTTTTAACCCTTTCAACTGGTACAACAACTGACACCTTTATACAAGGCATCATGTTTGCAATAACCACAACACAAGCAGTCAAAATGCATTGATAGTGCACTGTCTTTGAGTTGTACGCCTTTTGGCGTCATTTGGTCCAACACCAATGGAGACTAGGCTCTAAGAAAAGCTGTCTCGGGTGTGGACCAATCAACTTCAAGGACAGTGCATATCATCATCATCATCAGAGTTGTTTCTTTTTGTTTGCATTTTGACTGCTTGTGTTGTGGTTATCGCAAACATGATGCCTTGTATAAAGGTGTCAGTTTTTGTACCAGTCGAAAGGGTAAAAACCTATTACTATATTTTGCCACTGGTAAAGGAGGTCTGATAGTGTGAATGAATTGACCTGCCATCTGAGTGAAGGTTGACTGGGGAGTTTCAACAGGAAAGCTTGGTTGCTGGGGCGAGTGAAATGAGCGGGGAAGTGGTAGGAGAGCGCGTGGATGGGAGGAGAGTGAGGATACAGGGGAGAGGTAGGAGACCGCGTAGAGGAGACGAGCGTGAGATGATCGAGGAGAGGTAGACGCGGGCGAGTCGGCAAGGCATCTTGAAGATGGTGAGCGCAATGAATCTTGAAGATCATCCGGCACTGGATTGCGTGCTGGTGAAGGGATCGAAGGCGTGGGGGCGGTGTGGCCTTAATAATTACGGGTGAACGTTTGGGTTGGCAGCATTTTTGCAATGCCCTCGTCAGTTTAAACACCACTGCCCTTACACCGGCTGCGGTCAAATTCGCTACGCCCCAGCCCACGCGGTCCTACTTGCTCCTCCCAAGCCGAAAGCCGACGAACATCGCCTGACATTGGCGTTACTCGCCGGAGAAAAGTGGGCGGTGAAGGAATAGCCGGGCCATGAGCTGCGAACCCTACAGATCGGCCCGTGCGTCACTGCGAACAAAAGCCGTGCTGCAAACAGTGTGCATTCACATGGCCTTCTATGACTGGGGCTTTTAAGAGACAAGGTTTAACAAAAAAACGCCATTTATTAAAAGGATTGCCTTTATGCTTGCCTTGAGTGTATTGTTTGTAAAAATATGCGATTTCTCTCAAGGACTCGCGGACTGACATTCGCGTGTAGTTGCGTAAATGGCAGCTATTTTTAAATACAGCGGTAAACATCTCGAACGATTTGGCGTGGTGACTCAGACCCGTGTATTTAATTTTTTGTTATTATTCCCAATAATCTTTTGATTTAAAGCCCATCATAATTTACAATGGTTGCACTAAGCCCATTGAATATTACTGGTGATAATAACCATCATCATTATAACAGTAATATGTATGCACAGACACATAAGACGCATTGCCATCGGTGTACCACGGAGGTTTAGAAAAATACGAATCCTCTAAGGCAGTGGTTCTTAACCTGTAAAGCAGCCTTGAACTCCTCCTTTGCTTCTCATTCGTAATTTTTTTTAAATATTGTTAATAAATACATAGGTTTGATGAAACAAAGTAGTTGTATATTCTTGGTTATTTCGGTAAAGTCACGTAGAAGGGAAATAATAAATGAATAAAAATAAAACAATACAATTTTATTATTTTATTTTTAGGATTTTATTATTTCCCTTCTACGTGACTTTACCGAAATAACCAAGAATATGAATCCCTGCAGTCACGAAAGCTTTAAATCGAAAAGTAGTTGTACTTACGTGCCCGTGTTGCATTTGTGTTTTCGATTAATTACCTTCTTACAAAAATCTGGCCTCGTCTCGCACAACCCCAGAAAGGGCATCTCGCACACGGGGATTAGCACGCGGCGTGGAAGCGATTGGGGCCAATGCGAATGGCCCATGAAGCGTGACTTGAACAACAGAAAGTCAATGGTCACCTTCGCCTCTCGACGAATACGTGCCGTTTCGAACGCTGTCGCGGTGTAGCGACGGGCGGGCGCTCTGGAATTGCAATCAATCTAGCGGTTACCGGTTCGACTCCATGTCCCGGTTCGGAAGTTGAAACAATGGTGGGGAAAGGGGCGAGTTTCTTAAATCTCGACCTCGCATCGCCTCTGTCCACCTGGCAGTCGAAATGGGTACCGCTACAGTTGCTCGATGGGAGGGTGACGTGCGGTAAAGCGTGGGGGCATCCTACCTAATTCTAGATTTGAAGCTTTCGTGACTGCAAGGATTCATATTCGTAGGTTTTTTCGTTAAAGTTACGTAGGTAAAAAATTTAAATTAATAAAAAGTAAAATAAAAATAAAATAAAAATCACGACGTTTCGGAGGCAACACAAGCTTCCGTCTTCAGGTGGAACAGTCACAGCACGATAGCTGTATCAAGTGAGAGGATTCTAGATTTGAAGCTTTCGTGACTGCAATGATTCATATTCTTAGGTTTTTTTCGCTAAAGTCACGTAGGTAAAAAAATAAAATTAATAAAAGTAAAATTAAATAAAAATCACGACGTTTCGGAGGCAACACAAGCTTCCGTCTTCAGTCACAGCACGATAGCTATCGTGCTGTGACTTCCACCTGAAGACGGAAGCTTGTGTTGCCTCCGAAACGTCGTGATTTTTATTTTATTTTTATTTTTTTATTTAACTTTTTATTAATTTTAATTGTTTACCTACGTGACTTTACCGAAAAAACCGAAGAATACGCATCCTACCTCTTCCAAGACAATCTCGCCAGCGTGGAAGAGTAGGCCAAGCGCCCTCGAGAGCCACCCTCTCGTCGAAGCACTTCCGGCAGGACTGCGCCTTTATGCAATGGCTGAGCCAGGATTTTCAGGTCGTGGGGAGCAACCCCTCCAGCAATGAAAATGATTGGAGTTGTTAGTTAGTGAGGACTTAAATTTCGATTTAAAGCTTTCGTGACTGCAGGCATTCATCTTCTTGGTTCTATCGGTAAAGTCACGTAGAATGGAAATAATAAAATAATAAAAATAAAACATAACAAAATAATTCTCACGACGTTTCGGCCACAACGCAAGCAGCCGTCTTCGGGTGTAGAACAGGTCTGTCGAGAAGACAGAGTCTGTCATTTTGTAATGTTTTATTTGTATTATTTTATTATTTCCATTCTACGTGACTTTACCGAAAGAACCAAGAAGATAGTAAGGACTTGTCCCTTGCTTTTTATTCGGCGCAGCCATCGATCGAGGGTCGAATTCGAACCGCGTTGTGTGATCGGCATCGCGCTCGCTGAAGGGAAGTCGTGGACTGTATACGCAACTGCACACAATTCTGAGTCACTTATAACTGCGTTGCCGTTACTTATTGCCAATTATGGACTCAGACTATTGTCCTATCATCTCATAGAGTCCTGGCACGTAATACTATGCTACACAGTGGCAGTGGGGGTCGCAAAATGCCGATTTATTACTAATAAACCCCAATGATCCGATCGAAATCACTAATTTCGATCGGAGGGACAAGTGCCACCCAACCCCCGCCCCCCCCCCCCAGTGCCTTTATCTCTTGCACCTTTACTGAAACTTTGCCAATGCTCGATCAGCCAAAACACAATGGGGGTGGGTGGGGGACGACCGGGAAGGATTTACCAAAACGCGATGTCTTTTGGTAATTTTTTCAAGATGCATTATGACGTCATAACTGTCCACGTGGCATCGGGCAACGAAGGGTCTCATACCGTTTCGCCAACCGAGGGACTTAGCTGCGGTCCACAACAGATTTCAACCAGGGTAGAGGCTCAAAAACAAATCTGCGTAAGCCTGACGCAACCACGTTCATAGGCGTTTATCCACGCACATCACCGCGATCTTGCACGGATGTTGGTAACAACAAACCACGTGTTTTTGTCATGCACCCCCCCCCCCTCCATGCAGTGAAACGCGCCAAGACGTTTTGGAAAATTACCGCCGAGCGGCACGCAGCCATCCTTCGCTCAAATGACGCTCGCTCGCTCGCTCGTGCGCGCGCACGACGGCACAGTCAAGCGACGCAAAGGCGGAGGAACAAGTAGTGCATTGTACCGCGGGCCCCATTGCAACCCGCAAGCAGAGATTCATCTCTCATGGAATATTTTCCAGGGCTGCCCAACCGACTCCACCAACCAAAACCCACCCACCCACCCACACCCCTGCTCCCTCCCTCCCTCCCTCCCCCGTGGGGTGAATGGATGCGACGTTCATCGTATGAGCGCATTCCATCGTAAAAAAAAAAAAGTTCGTAGATTTTAAATTGCCGGCGCACGCGTCGTTACGCGTTTGCTATGCGAGCGTCGATCGGCACCCGTGGGCGAATCGTTGGCGATGAGAAGTTCCATCTGAGGGAGTTCGCCTGCTGTGACGCGATATCATTGTTGAGAACGCAACTCCTCCTTAAAAAAACAAAGAATTAAGCCCGACTCAGGACGCCATGCGTCGGGGAACGGGAACGTTGACAACAATAACAGCAAACGAAGAAAACGTGAAAAAAGAGCCGAGAGCGCGCAATGGAATGACAGTGAAGAGACGGAGAGAGGGAAAACGCAGTTCAGAAAACGTACAAGAGACTTCACATTAACTGTGAAGGAAAGCAGAGTGCGCTTTGGCAGCACACGTCGCACGAAAGAGACGCTGGCCGATAGTGGGGAGTCATGTGGGGTGCCGCGGTGGCGAGATGTTAACGACCTCGCCTGGTATACAGGGGGTCGTGGGTTCGAACCCGACCCTGACACATGTATATTTGGAATTCGCATGTTCTTTCCGTGGTCACGTGGATTTTTCTCAAGGTCCTCCGGTTTTTCTCCTCCACATTTAGAATTCACGTCACGCGTTCAGAGAATTTGGCTGCAACAAATGCCCACGTGACACGCCATTCCGTTGAGCCATCATTCGCAGTGGTTTAGTTGAGCTTTGAGTTTTGCATGAAGTAAACGCAGAGCACTCGCTGCTCCCGACTGCGCAAATTGCACGGCGATCCTCCTAAAATAGTCTTGAGACTCTTTGCTGAGTAAACAGCTGTGACGCCAATAATAATGGTGCGTAATAATGTATTTCTACGGACATTTCTAAGGCTTGAGATTTCTGCTGCGCCTCGGCTCAGTTATGACCTCATGTCCCCTCTTGTTATTTGAGCAAAACAAAAATAATCCGACCTGTTGGAAAGTCCACTGCGGTGTACAATGCAATTCCGCTACGATTGACATCATCAGCATTACGTTACCTCGCAGGAATGGCTGTGACAATCGCAGTCGCCCACCCCCCCCACCGCGTACCTCAAATGGAAAAGTCCCGAAACTATGATAATTATCGACGTTCCATTGCCAAGGCACTCCTGATTGTTGAGAATTCAAACAATGTACGGGAAGGCCACACTTAACTCGAGGTGTTGTTCACAATATATACAATGCGTTTTCGCTGTCACGCGCACCGCTGTAGCGCGGAACGCACACCGTTATAGCATGGAATGTACTTCGTTATAACGTGGAATGTGCTTCGTTATAACGTGGAATGTGCTTCGTTATAACGTGGAATGCACACAACGGGGCACTTTTCAGGAGCGCGTCTGCCGAGTACGCTGCGAGGTTGCTGCCATGCAGCTCTCCCGACGCAAGTCGTCCGGGTTGTACCGCCGCAAGTCGTCCGACGTTTCGCGCTGGGGGCTTCTTCCAAAAATGACGCCGCTTCCTTCCTGCACAGACGTTCGCGATATTTTTCGGTGTTTATTTTTTTTGGGGGGGGGGGGGGGGGTGTCTTACCACCACCGCTCTCTCGCTCGCGTAATAAAGTGGCGCTCGCGATGGCACCGCGAAGCAAAATTGCAGCGCAATGAAGACTCGTCATGTACGCACAACAATCCATAGAATGCACAACCCTTTGCCAATACAATTCTGGATGAAGGCCTTGGCGCATACAACGTCAATCGCGGGAGTTTGTGTTGGCCACACTTCACTACGCTGGTCGGCTTGGCTGGGTAGTTATTTTTTTTTTTACCGAAGCAATTGTTTTTATTTTAAGTCAGTTAAGTTAAAGGAAAAAATGCAGTGGCTTTATTACACTCATATATTGGTTGCATTGTGTTGAGCTTCCGGGAATAATAGAAATCGTTTTGGGTTAGATCGCGTAAATATATAAATGTGTCGTTAAACCCGCCACCACCCGACACAGCCAACTAGTAAGGGTTGTCACGTAAACAAAACGTGGCCAATTCGTCACGAGTACAGCACTAGTGTATAATGTAGTGTATAGTGTAGTGTATAGTAGTGTAGTGTATAATGTAGTGTATAGTGTAGTGTATAGTGTAGTGTATAGTGTAGTGTATAGTAGTGTAGTGTGTAGTGTAGTGTATTGTGTAGTGTAGTGTGTAGTAGTGTATAATGTAGTAGTGTATAGTGTAGTGTATAGTGTAGTGTATAGTGTAGTGTATAGTGTATAGTGTAGTGTCTAGTGTAGTGTATAGTAGTGTGGTGTATAGTGTAGTGTATAGTAGTGTAGTGTATAGAGTAGTGTATAGTGTAGTGTATAGTGTAGTGTATAGTAGTGTAGTGTATAGTGTAGTGTATAGTAGTGTAGTGTATAGTGTAGTGTACTGTGTAGTGTATAGTGTAGTGTACTAGTACAGCACACCGGTGTGTTGGAGAGCCAAGCCACAACATTTACAATCTGGCTGTCGCCTGATGAAGCTAGTTGTAATTACTGCTCTGTGATAGATAATTATTACTAATAGATAATTATTATTAATTAGCAGCGCACGAGTTGGATTCCAGTTGCATAGAGCTTGCTGGAGGTGGCGCTAACACGTCGCGATGCTGCTGAGCACGCAGTCAGACTTTCGCGACCATCCACAGCGAAGATTTTATTTTTTGTTTTTTTTTCTGTTGGGTGAGATCGCGTCCATACAACTGCGTCGTTAAACCCGCCACCACCCGACGGTTTGTCGCGTAAGGGGCCGTCCATATATGACGTCACTCAACTTGGGGGGGGGGGGGTCAGACATTGTGACGATGTGTGACAAGGGGGAGCGGGGGGTTTGAGAAATGTGACGTCACATCAAAATGCGCAACTTTAAATAAATATAGACAACACGTTTTACTTAATTCTAGATTTGAATCTTTCGTGACTGCTAGGATTCATACTCTTTGGTTTTTTCGGTAAAGTCACGTAGGTAAAAAATAAAACAAATGAAAACAACTAAATTATCTCTTAGACACACTTAAACGGGTGTGCTTTCGCTATGTTGTCCCCTCCTGAAGAAGGACGCTTGTGTTGCGCCCTAAACGTCGTGATTTTATTTAGTTGTTTTCAGTTATGTTATTTTATTTTTTACCTACGTGACTTTACGTTCTACTTAATTAAATAGACTTGTTAATAAATGTTTTCTCCCACAACATCAGAGTGCAGCGCCACGTTAAATACGCACAACAATGACAATAGTTTAAAGCGATTTGAAGCATGTTTCATATTTTTTTGGGAGGGGGGGGGGGGGCAAAGCTTTGTGACGTCAAATTTGAGGAGGGGGGTCTGACTTTTTGTGACGCCGTGTGACGACGGGGGTGGGGGTCAAATCTCGTCCAAAATCGCGTGACGTCATTTATGGACGGCCCCTAAGCAAAACGTGCCGATGTAGCTCCGAGCACAGCACCGCCGCTGTGATGGGGACGAAAACCCACGACGTTTACAATCCGAGCACGACGTCCTCGCTGATGATTGCAACAACCAGCTTCATCAGAGTTGACAACTCTACTGCTGTCGCACAAGTATCAAACATCTCAATTAATCAACGTTTTTGGGTTTAGATCGCGTTATTTATAAATGTGTCGTAACCCTCCACCACCCGACACGGCCAATCAGTAAAAAAGTGTCACGTTGACAAAAGACAAATAGTTCACTGCTTTAGCCCACCGGTGTGTTGAAGCGTGAAACCACAACATTTACAATTAATTCACAGCCCCTTTGTAAATCCACGGCAAGTTCAGATACTGAACTTGCCACTGATGTTTGCCGGGACCCGAGAGTTGAACTCGGGTCGCTGAGTTCAAAGGTAGGGCAGTGTGTCCCAACGTCACGCCGCAGCTCACGTGACTAACTTTTACACAGTGTTATCGTGATGTTACCATCACTCGCGTGTTGTGTGACATCTAGAGTTTATACCCTTTGGTTCTTTCGGTAAAGTCGCGTAGTTAGAAATAAAATAAAACAAATCACGACGTTTCGATTGCAACACAAGCAACCTTCATCAGCACTAAAGAGTATGGATTCCTGCAGTCACGAAAGCTTCAAATCAAGATCGAGAGTTTCCTGTTAGCGTGGGTGACAAGAATTGTCGAGATCCTGGGTCGCGATTCTTTTGAAATAAAATAAATATACGTAAGGGTGACCCTGCAGTGATTAGTATAGCGCCTCTAGTGGTAGACTCGTACCGTTTAGGGGTTTTTGGCTGCTGTAAATTTCCACACGATGTGGCACTTCGTTGAGCAATCATTGGTGGCCAGGTCGCTGCTGAACACAAGCTGCAAAGCTCAGTGGGCCTTACCTGGTTTAAAAAAAAACAAGTTTAGTTTCGAATAGAATAGTGCCTCTAGTGGCGATAGAGGTGAGATGAGACCCATTCTATACAATACGAACATGTACGTTGAACTTTTTTCGCACGGTACGCAAGCCAAGCGTCATAATACAAAAGCAATTCTCAAGACGAACTATTCTCACGAAAGCGATTGTCGGTATCCGTGTGGTATCGTGAGCTCAGCGGCTGGCAATAACTGAGTGACCGATAGCTGCACGCACAGGGTTGGCACCTGAGTTGCTCCCTGAGAGGTGGCTGCTCGCGTTGGCGTGCAGCGAATGCACTCGTCCTGTCCAGCGCTTTGGAGGAATCAAAAAGGTCGTTGGGTCAATTCGGCTGCGAGGTGCGCCGGCAGGGAGGAGTGCAGAACGCGTGTTCGTGAACCCGTCTGTGCGGCCCTGTTCGCCTCGTTCCTGGAATTCCCCCCTACTCCACTTGATTGCGTTGTGTTTGCTTTAATGGCCTCAACTCTCGCTCCTATCCTGGGCTTTGACCTCCACGTCCAGTCCACCACAGTCCTTCCAACATTAAAAAAAGATTTACTGAATATATATTTTTATTTTACCAGGTAAGGCCCACTGAGCTATGTAGCTCTTTTTCAGAAGCGACCTGGCTATGGAAAATGCCAGCTCAACTCAGTGGCTTATATCAGGTGGACATTTATAGCAGCCAAACACTCTTAGCGCACGTTGATTCGAAATGTGGAGGGGAAAACTGGAGGACCCGAATAAAAAAACAATCCACGCGACCACGTAGAGAACACGCAAACCCCAAATATAGAGGCATCAGGGTCGGGATTGAACCCACGACCTCCTGCATACCTGGCGAGGTACTTAACATCTCGCCACCGTGGCACCACCCTGGTTTAGCGCGCGAAATCCAGCTCAATCTCTCTCTCTCTCGTTGGCCCTGTCTCTCGCTCACCCGATGTGTGTACCCGTGGCCACGTGTCCCACTCGCCAGGCGAGTTGCCACTGCCTTCGTAGCTGGTGTGAGCTCACCTGTGACTAAGCGCACGTATAATTGTGCACACTGTAGCATAGGGGAACCTCGAGAAATCATGTTGCATAACTACGGGTACCCCGGTGCGTTGCTATCATCATTATTATCATTATTTAAGATCAAGCAAACGGTGATCGGAGATTCGACCCCGAGCCTCCTGAGTGCACAGCAGAGAGCGAGGCGCGCCCTGACTTTAGCTTTGGGCGGATTTTGGACCAAGGAAATTCTGCTGCGGCGTTGTAAGGGTTGTCTCTGATCGCTATTGCAGACGCACAAATTGCCCTTCTGAAGAGGACCTTTGAAATAAAGTTTTGCCGTTTCACGACCCCCCCCCCTCCAACACCCCCCCCCCCCTTCACCGCTGGTGTTCAGCTGTCGTAGAGTCGCCCGCTTCTGCGGAGAACAGAACACAAAGCAGAGTCTCTACTCATCTTTATATTCTTAGGTTTTTTCGGTAAAGTCACGTAGGTAAAACATTAAAATTAATTAAAGTAAAATAAAATATTTTTATGAAAATAAAATACTTTTATTTTATTTTTATTTTACTTTTATTAATTTTAATTTTTTTACCTACGTGACTTTACCGACACAACCTAAGAATAAAAGTAAAATAAAAATAAAATATTTTTATTTTATTTTACTTTTATTAATTTAAATTTTTTACCTACGTGACTTTACCGAAAAAACCCAAGATTATGAATCCTTGCAGTCACGAAAGCTTCAAATCTAGAATGTCTACTCATCGTCTCCGAACGTCGTTATTATTTGTGTTGTTGTTGTCTGTTTAGCCGATCTATCCTCCCCCCCCCCTCGAAAAGATTCACGACGGGAGGAGAGCGGATGGGGCGGGCTGCACCTTCAACTTCGTCAAGGATGGGTAACCACCAATCTCTGCGCTCTTCCTCGTCTTGTTAAAATAAGGCAATGACAAAGCAACACATTTCATCATAATAAAAGAGACATTTGCCAAACATCCCAATGCAGGGCCCTCTTTAAAAAACAAAAGAGCATTGAGAATTGCTTAGGGTTTCTTCGATGAATAAAATGGCATTTCTGTGTTTTTTTTTTATATGACTCTATTGCTATAAACATCACGTGAAGAGTCGTGGGAGAGTGTGAGTCACATCGCGCAGCCAAGACCGTGCCAAAGCGCATTCCACTCAGCGGCGAATCTCACATGGCCATGTCCACGGCATTAGTGTTACGCTCTGTGGTTTTGTGGTTAAAAATGAAACATAACGGGGTGGATTTACGGGTCTAAAACATTCACATTGGGTGTAATTCTACTTTGCCGAGAACCGGATTTGTTTTTGTTGAAGCTGGTTGAACAACAACAAGATTCCAAGTGAGACACCAGCCCGGGCTATGTATAAATGTAGAAAGTGTTTTATTTATTGTTAAGGCCCCTATTAAACATCTTGTGTCCACACCCGGAGACATGAGTAGGTGGGAGAGGTGAGGCGAATGACGGCTCGTGTTCTCTTGCTTCCCGCCGTTCTATTGGAAGCCAAAAAGAACCCACGGCAATTTCACATGATGAACGATTCGCCCCGTGCCGTGCCACTGAAAGGGGTTGGTGGACGACACTTCACCACACTGGTTGGTGTGCGGGTTCGTTGGAAGGTGGGGTGGGTGGGTGGGTGCAACCCCAGGGGTCAGTTGAAGCATCACTCGTCCAAGATGTTAGTTAGCCGTGCCTGGGGGAAATCGAAACTCAAATCGCCGGGATTCCATACACGCAGTTTGCAAACCACTGTGCCACCACTCCCTTCAATTGGCACAAAAAGACATGTAACATTTTTTATTTTTTTTATTTTACCAGGTAAGGCCCGCTGAGCTATGTAGCTCTTTGTCAGAAGCGCCCGGGCCACAAGTAAAGTGGCTGATCATGTGGGCATTTATAGGAGCCAAATACTCTAAATGCACGTTGATCCTAAACGTGGAGGGAAAACACAGAGGAGCTGGAGAAAATGTCACGCGATCACGGGGAGAACATGCAAACTCCAGATGTACAGCAAGCGTCAGGGACGGGATCGAACCCACGACCTCCTGTATGTTAAATACCAGGCGAGGTATTTAACATCTCTCCACGGCGAGACATGTAATGCAACGTGAACACGTGCCATGTTTACCGCGTGGAAAACACAATTTGGGTATTCGGAAAATAACAATTCTAGACAATGTACCTGGTGAGTGGCAACTCCCTCCCTATCGCCCTTGACCTTGATACTGAACGCCTTTGAGTGCCATTAAGAAGGTGCCACTGCCCAAAACGTCGCCTCACGTATATTTGTCCTTGTAGGGCCAGCTTTATTGATGGGTGTGTTGGGCCTGTTGAGGGAGAGCAGGGCTATCGGGATGGTCTGCCCACCCTACGCAGTATATTGTCAAGGTGGGTTCACGATCTCGGGGTTGGTGATATCAGAAATTACCCATCTCTCAGACGCAGCAACTGAATGGTTGAATCACCTAGAATTGCGTAGAACAGCATCTTTCATGGTGTACCTATATAAGCCACGCAAAAGGAGAAGAACATTTCAGGAAACTGTATGTACACTTCTAAGAGGGCATCCCATGAGGTGACACGTGACTCAGGGGATCATTAATGACGGTGTCAGAGACACTGAGCCCAGCACCTTTGAAATCCTGGGTTAAAATCCAGATTTCAGCTGAGCAACGGTGATTCACCGTGATTCGTAGTTTGAGTGCGTTAATAATTGTCTCAAAATAGTCACTCACGAGTGCACGCACTCAAAAACTGTTGTTCACTCAAATTTCCATCTTCTCACCGCTGATTGTTGCGAACGTTGGTTGATTGCCACGCAACGGACGCCTCTAGCAGGGACATCTGACGAGGTGGCCCCATCGAGAGTAGATCGCGGATGAAAGGGAACATAAGGGATCTCAGAAGTAGTTCTGCAATATCAAGTTCCAAAGGCTATTCTCGAACACGGGGTGATGTAACACTGCTCTGCTATAATGCGGCCGAGTGTCAGCGAAATTAAGGAACGTGATTCTAGATTTGAAGCTTTCGTGACTGCAAGGATTCATATTCTTGGGTTTTTTCGGTAAAGTCACGTAGGTAAAAAATTATAATTAAAAATAAAAAAAAATCACGACGTTTCGGAGGCAACACAAGCCACCATCTTCAGGTTACTTGATACAGCGAGTGTGCTGTAACGGTTCCACCTGAAGACAGAGGCTTGTGTTGCTTCCGAAACGTCGTGATTTTTATTTTATTTTAATTTAAATTTTTTACCTACGTGACTTTACCGAAAAAACCCAAGAATATTAAGGAACGTGCGTGAGAGGACGTCGACTGTAGAGATGGAATGAAGAGTTAAGCTCATGCGCAGGTCCTGAAAAGACCGAGGTGATGGAGATCGCTTGAACATGCCTTCATCCAGCAGTGGATTGATCAAGGTCATTCTTGATGATGCATTGATGCATGAAGCACAACTGGAATAAAACTGGTGGAACATAAGATGAGAATAAGTTGCACGTGAGCTGATTTAATCGTTCCATCTCCACAGTAGACGTCCTGTGGGGATTATTCCATCCTCTGGCTGACGTTCCTTTGTCATTGTACCTCTAATTACAGCCCATGGGCCAGAGCAGAAAACCGTGCCAGTTAAGGTAACACAATTTTTGTCGTTCGGATTTATTAAACTAAAACCATTTATTTTATTTTACCAGGTAAAGCCCACTGAGCTATGAAGATATTTTTCAGAAACGACTTGGTCACAAATGAAAGCTCAACCAAGTGGCTTATAACGTGGGAATGTATCGCAGCTAAATACTCTAAATGCGTGATGTTGCTTCTAAGTAGAGCGACAAACCGGAGGACCCGGAGAAAAATCCACGCGACCACGGGGAGAACACGCAAACTCCAGGTTTCAGGGTCACGACCTCCTTGTACACCAGGCAAGGTTGTTAACATCTCGCAACCGTTGCGCCTCACGGTGGCGAGAGAGTGCATTACTTGATAACGCCACTCATTTCGAATGACTATCACGTAGTTGGCCATTACTCTTTGTTTTTTTTGGTAAAGTCACATAGGTAAAAAATAAAATAAATGAAAACAAATAAATTAAATCACGACGTTTCGGGCGCAACACAAGCGTCCATGGCCTACTGCTGATGCAGACTGCATTTATTTTATTTTTTACCTACGTGACTTTACCGAAAAAAACAAAGAGTATGAATCCTTGCAGTCACGAAAGCTTCAAATCTAGAATTAGTTGGCCATTGTTAGACACATAAAGAAACTGGAACCTCCTCAAGGCACGTGAACTCAAACGGTACTGCGACAAGTAGAATATCTGGCATGGGCTCGTGGACTATTAAGGGTAGTTTCAAGCACACACCGCTAAAAACGGTAAACCCATAAAAATGCACCGCACATTCTGTTGCACTTGGCAGCGGCAGTGGTGATTTGGGTTCAGTGTTTATAACACGGGTTATTTTTTTATGGAATGCTATTGCCAATAACGTCAACAGCATCTGTTTAACAAGCCTGGCCGTGCTGATGCGACCCAGACGGTTGAAACCGGGTCCAGATTTCACTCGTTCACACAAATGCTGCTGCTCTATAAGATTGGTCTGGAAAGCCATTAAACCCATGGGCTAATACAATTTTTTAAAATACATTTTAATGTGAAGACAGAATGGATTTCGATTTAAAGCTTTCGTGATTGCGGGGATTCATCTTCTTGGTTCTTTCGGTAAAGTCACGTAGAAGGGTGAAGACGGCTGCTTGCGTTGTAGCCGAAACGTCGTGAGAATTATTTTATTATGTTTTATTTTTATTATTTTATTACTTCCCTTCTATGTGACTTTACCGAAAGAACCAAGAAGACACAAAATGGAGTTATGCTTAAAATCGCTTTGACCGCACATGGGTTGGTCATCATCTGGGATACCTCGAGGTCGAGTATGATGACCCTCCATGAACAAGGATGATGGTCAGGGTTTGTGGGCACGCCGGTGGCTGATGAGGCCAATCCTGGAACCACAAATGTCTTGTTACAATTCATGAGCAGACGAACGAGAGGACACCGTTGTTGCGCTCCATTTTCCACGCGATGCGTAATCGCGACAAGACCTGAATCCAACGGCACGGAGACCCAGACAATCGGAGGATATTCCCTGGAGCTCGTTGGCAAACCCAGTGGCTCATTCGTCCGGACGTGGGCCAACTGGGTCACGGCTCATCAGCACGTGACGTGACGGGAGTTGCCACTCGCGCCCTCCCCATGGGTGACCCTGCCAGGGTTCAATGGGAATCGCGTTGCCACCACCACGACCACCACCACCACGAGGTTGCGTGCACGTTTTCGTGACGGGTTGGCAAGACTGTCCCTGTTTGGAAGCGCGTTTCAAATGGGGCACATCCACGTGTTTAAAAGGCACTGGGCCATTGAGAATAATCGAAGACTTGTGGTGCTTTTCACGCATTGCTTTGCTCCTCGTTCGAAACGTTACGGTTATCCGGACCAGCACTCTTGTTCTGTAAAGACGATGGGAGGGGTGCGGTTCTCGTCATTTATAGACTTGATTAGGAGGCACGCAGTTATACATCTTGCAGGGGAGGTAGGAGAGGAAGAGGATGGAGGTGGGGGTGGAGAGGTGGGGGGGGTATTTGCAGCCCTGGCCTTGAAGTGCTTTGAATTTCAAACACAGATCCAATCAATTACGACCATAATTGTTCAGTATTTGATTTAAAGCTTTCGTGACTGCAGGGATTCATCTTCTTGGTTCTTTCGGTAAAGTCACGTAGAAGGGAATCATTATGTTTTATTTTTATTATTTTATTACTTCCCTTCTACGTGACTTTACCGAAAGAACCAAGAAGATGTTCAGTATTTGTGAAGGTGCGGCGTGTTGTGAGTCGCCCTGCGTGTGGGTGAGCCAGGTGCGAGCACTGCCGATTAACTTAACCCAGCAGCAGCAGCAACAAAAACACCCCATCCCGTGTTGCTTTTGGTTTGAATGCCACGCAGCTGGTGCACTCCGGGACTCAATCATTACCACCGCCGTTCAGCAGCAACCTGGGCCATCACGGCGACAGTGAAACGCAAGAACAGGGTGGTAGGACTAACAACAACAAGATATGTGGTTCCAGGATTGGCTCATCAGCCACCTGCGTGCCCACAAACTCTGACCATCATCATCATCGCTGTCCACCAGTGCCGGATTAAGCTAGTGCGGGGCCTGTAGCATATGTTATAATATATAATATATAAAAATATATCAAGTAAAAAAACACGTAAATATTAAAACAGGGAAATGTTTAACTTGCATAGTAAAGTAATTGTATTTTTTTTATTGCGATACAGCCAGATAATGCTACAAATCGCTAACCTTAAACAACCAGTCGTTCATAAAAGTTGAAGGCGGTATAGTACTATAGTGATAGAGCAAGTGCAGAATCGCTGAACCAGAATTTATAGTCTTGAACGCATTTAGCGCGGGGGCCCTTGAAAGTGCGAGGCCCGTAGCATATGTAGCTACTTTTGCTACTACGATAATCCGGCACCGATGTCCACGGACGACCATGATATTTTATCTCGAGGGATCCCAGATGATGTTAGAGAATCTAGCCCCACACCACCACCCTACATTTGGGGTGGGGGGGGGGGTTGCTCTTTACAAACACGCATGTAATAACACGTGACCATTGTTTGTTTGACAAAGGCCGATTCTGCCGTTCAAACTTGCCCAGAGCTCTCGCTTGTTTAAGGAAATGTCGCTGTTATTCTTAGGTTTTTTCCGGTAAAGTCACGTAGGTAAAACATCAAAATTAATAAAAATAAAATAAAATAAAAATCACGACGTTCCGAAACGTCGTGATTTTTATTTTAATTTATTTTTTTATTAATTTTGATGTTTTACCTACGTGACTTTACCGAAAAAAACCTAAGAATATGAATCCTTGCAGTCACGAAAGCTTCAAATCTAGAAATGTCGCTGTGGTCATACTTGGGGCTGGAGGAGGTGGGGGGGTCTGAAAAGCCCCGTCGTCACGTGAGAGGGAGATGCACACGTGTTGTTTTAAAGTGGAGATATGCGCATTTATTTATGTATTGTACCTGCCATGGTCGCACAATTGGTTAAGTTAAACTGCTCACTAAACCCGGTGAACCGCAGCAGGACTAATCATCAGTGTCGAGTGATCTCTGACCTGATGCTGGATGTGGCCCTTTCTTCATCAACCTGCCCTCACCAACGTGGTGAAGTAATTTGACCAGGTAAGGCCCCACTGAGCTCTCTAGCTTTCTTTTTACTGGTAGGAACCTCCTGGTTACATCAGCCCACAGGGGATTATTGTGTCCGTCCGTCCATCGTGCAGGGAGGGGCTGGGTGGGGAGGGTGGGGCTGGGTGGGGAGAGGAGGGTGGGGCGGGGCTGGGTGGGGCTTTTTTCAAAAGCGACCAGGCTATAGCAAATGATAGCTCAACGAAGTGGCTTATCGCGTGCAAATCTATAACAGCCAAATATTTTTAAAACGCATGCTTATAAATGTGGACGGAAAAACCGGAGGATCCGGAGAAAAATCCACACGACCACGGGGAGAGAGACACGCAAACTCCAAATAAACAGGCGTCAGGGACCGGATCGAACCCCCGACCTCATGCATACCAGGCGAGGGAGTTAACTTCTCGCCACCGCGGCACCCATGGTCAACCAGCCCCTTAATCGACTCAAATGGTGTGGGGAATCTTTATTCTAGCAGTGGATTGGCAAAGAGTCTGTATATTCTATGATACCTCCTTTACCAGTGGCAAAATATAGTAGTAGGTTTTTACCCTTTAAACTGATACAAAAACGAACACCTTTATACAAGGCATCATGTTTGCAATAACATGATGCGTCATCTGGTCCAACACCAATGGAGACTAGGCTCTAAGAAAAGCTGTCTCGGGTGTGGACCAATCAAATTCAAGGACAGTGCATATCATCATCATTATCAGAGTTGTTTCTTTTTGTTTGCATTTTGACTGCTTGTGTTGTGGTTATTGCAAACATGATGCCTTGTATAAAGGTGTCAGTTTTTGTACCAGTTGAAAGGGTAAAAACCTTCTACTAGTCTGTATATTGTTACTGTATATTGTACTGGCTTTATGTTGTTTTACCACTGCACGAATTCTCCTGCTGTTCTCGACGAAGGGTGGTTACCGAAACGTCAGCCTATGTATGTTGTTCTGCTCTAAGGCAGTGTTAATGGCCCACGTGGTGAGATCATTACTGGGGTTTTTTTTCTACAGCAGTACACAACTGCCAAAACAGTCTTTAGGCGACCTTTGGTGCTTTACACTTGAAAGCAAACATCCGAAACGGTGGGTAGACTTTATTGGCTATAGCTGTTGAAGAGCAGTTATAATTTAACACGTGGTAGGATTTCGCCAGCAATATTATCCATAATACAGGTTTTTGGGTTAGATCGAGTCATCAGTGGCCAAGACTGCAATGCGTATTGAGCCAGAGGGCCGCCGTCCACGCGGACGTCCGAAGAAGCGATGGATGATGGATCGAATAAAGGAAGACGTGAAGACGGTCAACGCATCCCCTGAAGATGCCCTGGACCGAGCCAAATGGAGAAGACAATGCCGAAAAGCGGACCCTGTGCCACAGCGGGAACAACGCTAGGAAGAATAAGAAACAAGTAAACCCGTAAAAACAAAGTTTTTCACTATACATCCTTCATATGCGTGGCATCGGGGCGGCTAGAGTCCTCTCGTCCTCTGGCTTGAGATGGCTGCCACCTATGGGTCAGATGATTGTCTGGCAGCATTAAGCAATTGGTAATTAAATATTTTTTTTTTCCTAAACCGTGTAAAATTTTGGAAAAAAGTTTACACGAAAATGCATTGTCACGCACAACGAGTCTGTGTGCAAAATGTCAGCTCGATTGGATCACGGGAAGTGGGTTAAAAAACGACCGAAATATTTGCACGGTCCTAAGCAAGCAAGCGAACTTAATATAAAGGATTTAAAAAGGGGTTAGATCGAGCGAATATATAAATGTCTCGTTAAACCTGCCAACACCCGGCAGCCAAGTCGTCAGGTTTGTCTCGTAAACTAAAACATGGCAATTCGATACTTGTTTATTTAAATGCATACATTTACCCCTCCCTCCGCCCCCTGGTCTTCGCAGCTGATTGGCTCACAAGTGTCAACGTCTCTGTTTAAGACCGAAACGAGAGGATTTCTCCACAACTCTGGCTGTCGCCTGATGATGATGGTTGCAATTACCGGCGAAACGTCGTACTCGAATTGTAGATGTTGCGGGTTTACTCTCCAACACACCGGTGGGCTGAACTAGTAACTAAATTGCCACCGTGACTGCAGGGATTCATCTTCTTGGTTCTTTCGGTAAAGTCATGTAGAAGGGAAGTAATAAAATAATAAAAATAAAACATAATACAATAATTCTCACGACGTTTCGGCCACAACGCAAGCAGCCGTCCTCAGGTGAAGAATTCTTCACCCGTCGTGAGAATTATTTTATCATGTTTTTATTATTGTATTACTTCCCTTCTACGTGATTTTACCGAAAGAACCAAGAAGATGAATTGCCACGTTTTGTTCACGTAACAAACCTTACTAATTGGCTGTGTCGGGTGGTGGCGGGTTTAACGACACATTAACATTTACGCGATCTAACCCAAAAAACATTTAGAATTGTTATTTAAAGAGAAACAGCACGCCACATTGTTCTGCCAAATCTCTTATGTACCATCCATCCCTTCTTTTTCTAAAGATTTTCGGACTCTGCCCCATTTTCAGGCGTTACCCCCCCCCCGTACCCACCCTCTTCTTTCAGCTGCCCATTCGCCGAAGTGGGTTGCCCCATAATTTTGAGTTTGTGAACCCCGCACGATCAAAGGCGCTCGCCGCTGCAAAGTATTTGCGAAGGTCTGCGTTGTTCTGTGCCCTTGCTGTGTGCGAGCGAGGCCAGGTGCGGGCACTGCCGATGAACTTACCCAAGCAGCAGCAGAAATAACAACAGTAGCAAAAAAAACCACCACACCATCCCGTGCTGCTTTTGTTTTGAATGCCACACAGCTGGCACAAGCCGGAGTTCAATGATTACCACCATCGTTCGGCAACAACCTGAGCCATCACGACCACAGGGAAACGCAACGCTGATCATACATACAGCATGTTCGGGGAGGGAGACGGGGGAGATCCTGTGCGCAAAGTGACGAGGCGTTCCCCTGGCAGCGGAGGGCATTGTGTGAAGTACGCTGCTGATACTTGTACAAACATCCCACTCCGGTGCTGCGGGGTTAACACCACCACTCGTCAGTTTCCTGTTTATCTACCTGAGCTGCAAGTCAAAGGGCGAACAAGGCCACGGGGTGGACGTCGGCTTTCTTGACGTAACACACGACGGCGTTTTCGTCGGTGACGAGAGAGCAGGTGTGCCAGCATGCTTCGCGTTCCGCGATGACGGCGCGGTTTTTCGCTCCATGCCCTGCACCAGTGCCGGATGAAGCTAGTGCGGGGCCTGCAACATATGTTGTTATAAAGGGGCCCTAAAAAAACACAAACATTCAAACACGTACATTTTTTACTTGCATAGTAAAGTTATTGTATTTTTTCATTTGCTATACAGCCAGATAATACGACAAATCGCTAACCTTAAACACCCAGTCGTTCATAAAAGTCGAAAGGCGGTATAGTCCTATAGTAATAGAGCAAGTGCAGAATCACTGAACCGGAATTGATAGCTTGAAAGCGTTTAGCGTGGGGCCCTTGAAAGTGCGGGGCCCGTAGCTACTACACATGTAGTAGCTACTACACATGTAGTAGCTACTACATATGTATATGTATTGCTTCGTAGTAGCTACTACATATGTAGCGACTTTTGCTACTACGATAATCGGGCACTGCCTACTTGGTATGGTTGGGTGACGTCACCGTTCTTGTGCGCAAACGAAGTGCGCGTTGTTGCGGAGCATTATGGGTAAAACGAGATGCCGTCTAATCAGATCAATGTTCTGCGTCTCCACGTATTAGATACAAACATGGTTTGGCCCATCTGTTGGCTTTCTAGACCAACATCACCGAGCAGAATTTATCTACGTATGTTGAACTTCCTTCGCACCGTACGTAGCCAAACATTCTAATCGGAGGTGCGGCGATGTTTGGAACATAGTTGTATGACGTCAGTCAATGGTTCCTTTTAAAGAGAGCCGACTGCTGGTGTGACCCAGAAGGTGGAAAATGGTCCAGAGTTTGCCCGCTAAAAGAGATGTTGTTATGACACGGTACACTCAAGGCGTTGCTGGCTAACGGGACTGGAAAATCGACACACACGCGCGCACACATGTTTATGCGTACGTGTTCGGATGCGTACTGTTTTTATGGTGTTGATGAAGATTTATTGCTTTGAGTGCTATTCGATCGGAGCAAACAGACGCTCCCCGGTTTCATGAACCTCTTTTGGTTTGTTTTGATGCTGATTTTGACACAAATACAGCCTCTAGCTGGCTACGCGAAAGGCTTCGGTGTCTCGAAAATAGGGGCCACTGGGTCTGTGTTTGCGGGCACGGGTTTGGCACACGGTCACACAGTGGGGTGGCGAAAACACTCAAGTCCTAACCGAGTGCTATACATGAATATTTTATGGCAACAGTGTGCGTGTGTGTGGGGGGATCAATAGATTCAGTGATCACATCGCGCTCACAACATATAAATGGGTAGCGACGTTTCGCTTTGGAGATTACACCCAGCGTCACCAGGTTAAAGCACGCACGTTTGTATGCGCGTATTTCGAACTTCTTTCGCGCCGTACGTAGCCTAACCGTGCTAATCGGAGGTGCGGGGGAAGGACAACAAACAAACACACACACACACAAATCAGTTCTAAAGAAATTATTTTCCAATCTAGTACACATCACCTCGTTTGAATCATGTCTCCCTGCATCGTGCTGGGCTATCGTTTTGTAATCGTCAGACGTGTGTAGCTTGCTAAAAAAAATAAAGAAATGTAATTAAATGACCGTTGAGTTCAACATCCTATAGACCTTCTGGACCAATTTGTCCCAGCCGTACTTATTTGTTTACGAGGCAAACCTTGGATCGGATTCAACTTTCTCAGTCCGAACAGAGTTGTGCGCTGGTCGGTAAATAATATATTTTTTCTCCACAGTTGAAGTGTAACGTGGCTGAGCTATTTTCGTCTTGATATTTAAATATGTAATTCTATAGCTGTGTCAACACTTGTGTTGGCAAGGCAACGTGGCGATACACACACACACTTGGACCTGCAATGCTTTTTCAGTTTTTTCTTTCAAAACTGAAAATAAACTAAAATATATTTTCTTAGGAGGTAGAAACCCACTGAGCTACGAGCTCTTTTTATAAGGCGACCTGGCCACACGTGATAATAGCTCATTGAAGTGACTGATCCTGCATCATTATCATCACACGTGTGAATGAACAATAGAAGACAACTCATCGAAACGCGTGTTGATTCTAAATTGTGGAGAGAAAAAAAACGCAGAAAAATCCACGCGACCACTAAGGGGAGAGAACTTGCAGGCCCCCAAAATGTATAACATGCATTGTCAGGGTCCGGGATCGAACCCACAACATCCTACTTATCAGGCGAGGGAGATAGCATCTCCTCGCCACCGTGGTGAACACAAACACATTGCAACAGAATAAGAGCGCAGGCCAGCGAGAACAGTGAGTTCAAACAACACGCGGCCATGTGTACGAGGAGGCGGCGTGATTGTGACTCACACACACACACCTGCGTGTGCTGTTGAAAACCACAGCAGCGCTTTTGTTGTTTGATGTCCCCGGGTGTACGTACGGGACACATGAGCCGTAAAAGAATTCGAAATTAAAAAGGTAGCACCATAACTTCAGTAAACAAAAATTAAAAAACATTTGGACTCAAAAAGGTATCCCATGATGTAGCTGCTATGAATGCTCTGCTGCGTGTGGCATTGTCATTGTGCTGTCCGCCTTTTGGCGTTGGCCTCTGGTCTGCCACTGGTGGTGAGACTGGGCCATAAAGAAGGCTGCTGCTGTCTGGTGTAGGCCAATCGGGTTCAAAGACAATGCCCATGTATATATAATCAGAGCCATGTTTGTTTGCATGTTCACCACAATGACGTGTGGTTGAAGCAGACTTGATTCATACTCTTTGGTTCTTTCGGTAAAGTCACGTAGGTAGAAAAATAATTAATAGATCACGACGTTTCGATCGCAACACACAAGCAATCGTCATCAGGTGGGACAACCACGGCAAGAAACACATTCTTGCGGAGGGAGCTGGTAGGAACGTTGGGTTGCTCGGTCAATGGCCAGGGTCAACGGCGGCGTGGTGTATTCCGCAAATATGCCCGACTGTGAGGGCGGGCACAAGCCGGCGTGAGTAGGTTAAACGTTGAGTTTTGTAAGGGCACCACGGGGTGACCAGCCCCTCCCCACCCAGCCCCACCCCTCCCACCCCCCACCCAGCCCCACCCTCCCCACCCAGCCCCTCCCCACCCTCCCCACCCAGCCCCTCCCCACCCTCCCCTCCCCACCCAGCCCCTCCCTGCACGACGGACGGACGGACACAATAATCCCATGTGGGCTGGTGGAACCAGTGGGTTCATACCAGTAAAAACTGCTGAAGTAGGCGCTTGCCGTGGTTGTCCTACCTGATAACGATTGCTTGTGTTGCGATCGAAACGTCGTGATCTATTATTTTTCTACCTACGTGACTTTACCGAAAGAACCAAAGAGTATGGATTCCTGCAGTCACGAAAGCTTCAAATCAAGATCAGACTTGATTCCTTGCAAAAGGTTTCTATTTGATGTTTGAACAGCTTAACACCTCCTGTTTTTTTGCCAGAAAGGGTAGAACCTATTATTACTTGTCATACTCTTTATCTATGACCCCATGTGAATTCGTGCTTTTTGTTTGCTGGTCGCTTTCTTGTTTTGCCTTTGGGCCTGACTCAACCACCGATATTTAGAAGATGAAAAAAAAAACCCGTCAACATCCTTGTCCGGCGGCGTTCAGAATAGCGCTCATCAGTGGCAATTCCATTTTGACACGCGCACCATGTTTGGAATTCCTCTTTCGCTTGTTGTGAGGTCACTTAAGACACCTCATCGTTTTGTTATTCTCGAGAAGGTGACGCCCCCCCTCCCCCCCCGTCGTACCGCACAGAAACGTTCGAGGAATTCTAACGCCGCGGCAATGCCCCCCCCGGGTTGAGGCTCACCCGGCGCAAATCGACGTGGCATTAACCAGCGCCCGCGCGTGCCACCCGCAAGGTTCGCCTGCATCCAAAGCATTTGCTTAGTCACGGCACAAGCAAGCGCCGGCCGCGTGCCCATGCAGGGATTATTTGGCGGAGGGCGGGCGGGCGACGCGACCAGGCGTCAACTTTATTTGCAGTGCAGGCGCCTCTGGAATATTTTGGCAACGGAATCGACGCCGGCGCTATACGAGTGACGGGCATGCGGCCGGCGGGGCGGGCTTCTGCGAGTTCAAAGGTCACGCTGGTGAAGCGGGCCTTGTGTTAGATTGACTCCACTGCTTTCTAGATCGAGGGCCCTTGGGTCGTGTGGGATTGTATTTCATGGGCGCGCGGGTCTGTCTGCACTGCCTTCTGCTGACAATGGAATCATAATTATTCCTTCATAATAAGGTTTTTGGGTCAGATCGCGTTATTTATAAATGTGTCGTAACCCTCCACCACCCGACACGGCCAAACAGTAAAAAATGTGTCACGTTTTTCAAAGGACAAAATAATTCACTTCTTTAGCCCACCGGTGTGCTGAAGAGAGAATCAACAGCATTTTAAAATTTGAGTAGTCCGACGTTTCGCTAATAATTACAATCAGCTTCATCGGGCAAGAATGGTGAAGCTCTCCTGTTGCTCCCGGTCTTAAATAGAGCAGCAGCAGGGTGACGTCATCATTTAATTCAATCTGGTGCAGTGATTCGAGGCAAAGAGGGGGATGGTATTGTAATTATATAGATTGGTAATCATTCAATTGTTATTCATTGGTATTTGTTTCCCTTATAAGGAATTGTAATTGTATTTATTTAATAATACGCTTCCAGGCCGCACTAAGCCTGTAGCTGTCAGAGCGATTGAAGTACATTTTTACTGTTTGGCCGTGTCGGGTGGTGGAGGGTTACGACAAATTTATACATAACGCGATCTGACCCAAAAAGCTATATTATGAATAATATTGGTCGCGAAAGTTTACGTGTTATAATTATTCCTCATTTACCCAGGAGAGCCACAATGAGTTTGAGGACAGGAGGTTGTCGATGCCAGACACTACGCTGCATGCGTTTCGCTGTCGGTGGAAAAGCCGGAGAATCTGGAGGAAACCCCATGCAAAGCGAGGGGCGAACATTTCACGTCTGCACACAAAGTCACCCGAGTTGGGAATCGAACCCGGGTCCTTCTTGCAGCGAGGCACAGGCATCGCCACTGTGCCCCAAGCCCACCATAGTGGAGCCCCTAAGCAGCCTAACAACAAGAATCAATGTGGATTTCATCTCGTTTGTCCCATCTTGTTTGTATCCTTTCTCATTTGTTGGCTCGTTTGTGCAGTTGTATGAACTCCCTTTGCCCGAATGTTAACATTTTGCCCATAATTTGCATACCTTCGTAAGTAACATTTACGTCCATAAATTATTTGCGTGTTGCACGAGTAGATTTTTTTTTAAATCGTTGAATGTATGCATCATTACTTGCTTAATATATAACCGTGATGATGTTGATGATGATTGAATTACTGGGTCTTCAATTCATTTACATGTATTTAACAAGTGCCGTTCATTTGAATAAAATGTGTCTGGAACACCGATTAAACTACTAAACTATCTATTTTAATGTTACTATGTAAGTATCACTGAGCTATATAGCTCTTTTCAAACGCGACCTGGCCACAAATGTTTCTAAATTTAAAGAGAAAATCTGGAGTATCCGGATAAAAATACATACGACTACAGGGAGAACTTGCAAACTCCAAATATACAGGCGCTAGGATTGGGATAGAACCGACGACCTCCTGCATACCAGGCGAGGTAGTTAACATCTCGCCACAGTGGAACCCTTGAGTAAATTGTAAGTAATATTGATATAGTGGATACAAACGTATTTTCTTTAAAAAGTCTTCATACTCCCAAACAAAAAAAAAATGTGTATTGAGTCTTATTCCCGGCGAGTGATTCCAGAGCAGACAAGGGCCTTCCCATCACCAGACCACGATGAGCAATGTGGTGAAGTGTGGCAGACACAGTACAAGACGTTCTTCATCCAGTCATCCAGCAGTGGATTGACCGATAGCTGTAGATTGTTAGAAATGATTAAACTGCAGCAAAGGTAAAACATAAAATAAAAAGTTAATAACATTAATAATGGAAATAAAATAATAAATCACGACGTTTCGGAGGCAACACAAGTCTCCGTCATCAGGTGGGACCGTCACAACTAAAATTACTGCATGAGTAGTAATTTGCAGTAATTTTAGCTGTGACGGTCCCACCTGATGACGGAGGCTTGTGTTGCCTCCGAAACGTCGTGATTTATTATTTTATTTTATTTCCATTATTACTTTTATTAACTTTTAATTGTATTTTTTACCTACGTGACTTTACCGAAAAAACCTAAGAGTATGAATCCTTGCAGTCACGAAAGCTTCAAATCTAGAATTAAACTGCAGCAACTTGAACGCAACCGCATTACTGCACATCTAGATTTGCATTGCGGTGTTCCACTTTCTAGAAATCTGTAAACGATCTCTGGGAGCTTGGGGTTAATGTCTCCGTACTCGTTTTTGGCATGGTGCGTTGATATTAATCCACGGCACACACAACTCGCAGCGTTTGTGTGTAATGTATAGCTGAGTAGGTGGCATCGTGCCAGACATGGGTATGACTAATATTTGGCCAGAGATGATTTTGGCCGTGATGCTGGCCAACGACCTCCCCTCCCGTGTAACCGTTGCGGCCTTCATAGGTGGTCGCTAGCAGCACTTGCCCCAAAAGTCTGTGAAAAGGCTATACGGGGGATCTTTGTCGAGAGCTTGCTTGAGTCGAGACCCTTTCTGCCAGCCGTGGAGTGAGCAAGCACTTGCAGGTCTGCGCCTGTATCCTTTCGTTGCTCCACAGTGAGGATTTCCATTGCTGCATTCCTCTTTCGAGAAACCTGCAAACCATCTCCATGTGTGGAAGGGAGATCAGGCCGATGTCTGTGTACACATCATTGGCACGGTGCGTACATATTAATCCATAGCATATAGAGCAAGCCCTCTGTGTCTGTGTATTGTAGAGGGGGAAGGGTTGTAGGAAGACAGACCTTGGGGTATGACCGCTCTTTGTCAAATCGGAAGGGTTGGCACAATGGAAAACCTCTGCCCTTCGTGAGTGTAGAGGCTCCTGCAATGTTCACGTCTATTTGACTCGTCTTTAATTGCCACTTGGGTAGGAACCCCCTGTGATGTTCCGCATTCATTTCCATTCGCGAGTTAATTTTGCGACCGGTTGTGAAAATTCCTATGTCATCAGAGATGGTTCATACTTTGTGGATTCACGTGCAATTCTTAAAATTTTCCAAATTCAAGTTCTGCGCAAAATGTATTGATGCTATGAATATCCTTCGAGAGAGAGTTTGTGTCTCCTTGCCTGACTCCTCTTTTATTTATAAAAAAAAAAACATGAAAATGTTTTGTTTATATAGAGGCTGTGGCTTGTGAAAGCTTGGATTTTGATTGAATGCAAATCACTGAACCAAATTCCATTTATTGCTGTTTAAAAAAGCCAGGCGCTGTCGTTTAAAAATAAAATGTTCCCGCTAAGTCATTTATGATTTGTGCGCGTGTATGCAGTCAACGGTAGCAACAAAAACATTTCCTAAATCCAAGCTCGCTCGCGCCTTTTAGAATTGACCTCGAGACAAATGAGCAAAATAATAATAATAGGTTACGTACCAGCTCCTTTGTGAACACGATTCAAGATAGCGGTTGAAGACGCGCAGCGAGGAAGCACAGAATGTGTGTGCACACGCACGGCGATCATTGAAGGCGGATGGGGGATCGACATCGTGAAATAAATCGACGAACAAGGGGAGCACGTGAAGCTTTTGAACAAAACAAAAACATCAATTTGATAATAAAATGCACGGCGTACCCCACGTGATGCGTGGAGAGGAAATCGTTCAATCAGTACGTACTGCCGCTTGTCGCAGCACGTAGATGAAGGACGCGGGGACATTGACAACGACACGGGGGGTAATGTACTAGCGAGTGCTGTGGTGTAAAGCAAGCGGAGCGTGGAGCTCGCTCGGGCCGGGGTTTGGAACGGACGGCAAAGCAGCGACGTCGCATTGATCGTCGTGGAAAGTTAAAGGGGCGCTTGGGCAGGACGCCGTCATCGCTGGGTGAGATCGGAATCTTTATTTAGACCGGAGGAGAAATCCGACGAGCAACGCAGCTCTTTTGCACACGCGTCCAGTGGGGTGCGAGGAATCAGCAAGTTGCAACAACGAAGAATACAAAAACAACAACAACAACAACAACAACAAAATCCGATAAGGGGGCAACACACAGACGAGGTTAGCAAGTCACCGACAAAAAAAAAACCTAAATCCGTATAAACTGCATAAGTACATAAATTCACGACAATTTTTCAACGCTGAATGCAATCTTGGGCAAAATGTGCCGTGACGGTATGGCAGCTAGAGAAGGGAATGTGGCCAAGAGTACCTCCGCTGAGGAGATGGAGCAATGATGGTCTACTCAGTATTCCAAAGACCTGACTTTATTCTATGGGAGACAGAGCTCTTTGCAGCCGGGGCTCTGCGATTGTGGAATTCCCTTTCCTCCTCGGTCCATTAGGCAATCTGAGTCTATTACTTTTTAAATCGTGTCTTTGAAAACTCATCTTCTTGTACCACAGGAGTTCTCCATAACTTAAGATTTATGTGAAACGCGTAAAGGCCGAGAGCGAATTGCTCGATAGAAACCCGAGTTTATGTTTTTATCAAATTAGATTCGAAGCTTTCGTGACTGCAGGAATTATTATTTGGTTTTATCGGTAAAGTCACGTGGAAATAAATAAAATAAAATAATAATAGAATACGACGTTTTGATTGCAACACAAGCAACCATCATCAGGTACAAATGAATGAGAAAACAAACATAGTAAACTTGGAAATAGGAACATATTGAGGAACGTTAATCAACCAGGTGGGGTGTTGACTGTTTTGTTGGCCGACTCTCTGTGTTGTATTGCATTATATTTCCAAGTTTACTATGTTTGTTTTCTCATTCATTTGTACCTGATGATGGTTGCTTGTGTTACAATCGAAACGTCGTATTCTACTATATATATGTTTTTATCATTAAGTGCAGGAGCGATGTGCGTACAATCAAGAGGCCCAGGCTGTCAGCATTCCAACACCGCACTATCACCTCCGATGCGCTGAATTTAGACAGCGAAAGTGCGTGAACCAATGCACTGTCCCTCTCCGCCCCCCTCCCCCCACCCAATTTCTGAAATTTTAAGTCAGAATTTCAGAATGTTCACGGCGCGTGTGATTACTAACAAACTCTTTCAAGGCACGAGAACATTTGTTCATTTTTCATTTGTTTTCACCCTCACAAGAATGCTCCTGTTGCATTATCGGGGGAGGTGGGGGGGGTAATGTTACCTAGACGAAGAATTGTCCATTCGTACCCCTTGGAGTTGCCAGTGTACTACCTTGTGGTCAGAAAATGGCCCTGGAAGTTGACGTCACAAAACTACTTGCGAGGCCGCTACAACAGGCCAATAAAACTCGGCTCACACCTTTTCCATCGCCTGAGAAAAAAAAGCGTTAACGCCAGCCACTCAGACATTGCTTCATTAGTTCTCGGTGGTAACATAAGAATAAATTAATTTAAAGTTAATGAATGGACCGTCAGTAAACCGCCGTAGTCTACGCTCCTTCAACGGAGGAGGAACAGCAAAGCTACACGAACTCCCTCCTGAAGCCCTCTCGTCGCGACCAGCAGACCTCAACTTTTGCATTGAGCTCCCGAACATTTCTGATGCCACATCATACACAAGAACAATATATAATTGAAAAAAAAACATTTTAAGCACGTGGCGAGTTCGCGCAGCCGTCTGTGTACCGCTTCGAGAAATCGTTAACGTCGCCAAACTTGAGAAACCCAGGATAAGTTCAAGTTCAAGTTCATTTATTAGGTATAGCCCTGTGAGCCATTCGGCTCTTGAATCGGGTGCATCCGTAACAAACAAAAAACAAAAACATGAACAAAAACATCTTAAAGTGAATATGTGACTGAGTGCAAACAGAAAATCCAAGAAAAGACAACAAAATATTGCAGAAAAAAACACCGTACACCAACGCTGTGTGCAAAAATCCCAGTGGGATGCAAGTCAAACAACCAACAACAACCACAAGACAACTTAAATTAAGGCCATCAGTCTAACTCTGTACTACAACAAACAAACATGGCTAAACCAAACCACTTTTGGAATCACCAAAATAAAGCCATGAAAGCAATGAAACAGTGATCACAGGAACTGTGACAGAATTTTCACAATAAATGGCATAAACAACATCTATGGCATAAACAGCATAAACCTGGACAGCTCAAACAAGGGTCCAAACCCATGGCCTCGACAGTGGTAGATCAGGGCTCTCGTTCTCTCTCTCTCCATGTGTGTCACGGCCATGATGAGTCCCGTGAGCCGTGTGGTCACCTCACATTTCACGATTCTTTATTTGTCACGGAGCGTGCTGTCGGCCGACTTGCACCGCTCCCATAAATACACGCGCTCGCCCGCCTCATCGGAGAAGATTTGTTTTAAAATAAAACCAGCTCGCTCATGAGCCTGTGTGGCGCCTGGACCTCGCGTTACAGAAACAGAAGCCTCTTTTAGGTGAGCGTGCCTTGATTATCCCTCGCCAGTGCGTTTACAAAAAAAAACAACTCCGCCGCCGTCGCCGCCCCATCGAGGTGGCCCTTGCCAAAAAATATTTGACGCTTCTCGTGTTTTCTCTCCGCGCCGGCTAACGCTGGCCGCTCGGGCTGCCCACCTCGCCGGCGCGGTCACGTCAAGGCAAAGGCGCCGTGGCACCGCGGCGAAGACGAGCGGGCGTGACGCGACGTCGCGGCGTGGCCACGATCGTCGTCAAACACCCCACCCACCCCCTCGGGGCTTGGTGACCGCGGCGCTTAGGGCTGCCAGCAGAGCCAGTGCCGTCGCCCAGACATGTCGGCGCCCAGGGGTCTACCGACATTGATTGAGCCACCGGCTGCTGCTGCTGCTGCCGCTCGTTCGCTTTGGTTGACAACAATTCGGTTCGGCTACGCGCGTCCGTGCGGTGACCTCCCCTCGGCAAGGATGCCCAGCCAGGGCAGCTGTCCTGGCCAGGCCCGGCCTGATCCTTGCTACTGCACGTCTTGAGCAGTGGATTATGTGACTCACAAAAGCCAGGGCCGTTGATGTCCTGTATAAAGAATTACCGATTTCCCAGCACAGCGACACAAAACAAGAGGACGATCCTGGGCAAAGCGGGACAGTTGGCAACCCTAGTTAGAGCACACCTACTCTTACCCTTGTGGCTTCAATTCGTCGCTACCTCAAAGTGATGTTCTGCGCTGTGTCTCCCATAATCTGTCTCCACTCTTTGTTGGCTCATTCTTTGATGTTGCCTGTCCAGCTGAAGTGTGGTTCTGCCTCCAATTAATTGCGGCAATTTTACGGCAATTATTTATCTGCAGTCGCCTCCGACAACGAATTTTCACCACGAACAAATGTAGCAACTCGGTTTAAAGAATGCCGCCGTGGTATAATGGTCACACTCCTGCCTCGCACTAAGAAGGCCCTGGGTTCGATTTCTGCACTCGGGTTCCTTTCTGTGTGGAGCTTATATGAGCTTCCCCCTCTTCTGCATGTATTTTCCTCCAGTTTAAATTTTAGTTTCCTCCAAATTGCAAAAAAAACACATAAAATGTAACTGGTACAGGCAAAAACATTTCAATGGTGGAAAATTGCTTGTCAAGTACTCAATTTGGATTACACCCCGCGGCAACATCACGCCCTACTTAGACAACTTTGCAGAAATCCTCCTGAAAAAAAGAATCTTAAAACTCAGTGAGGCTTTCCTGGGTATAAAAGTAAAATAATAATAATAATAGCAGTGGCATAGAGTGACAGACGTGTGCCTGAACAATGGGAACAAGTTCTGTTGAAATTGTGTTCTTAATACACAATGATTCATCCACAAGGCACCACACCCTTGGGGAGTCTTGTCATCTCTGTTTGAGATATGATTGGAAGTTGCGATCTCAATTGCCCACTTGGGAGTGCAGCGATTGGATTTTCCTCGATTCGAACAACAGCGTAAGCTACTACCGGTGAAGAATCCTGACGGTGATTGTGCTCGTGACCGTGTTAATGTTGCTGTGACACGTGCTGTTGTAAAATATTCTCTCCCCAAAACTAATTTATTTTTTGTTACACATCGCACCGGGTACTCGTGCATGGCTGAGTCTACCTAGGGCAGGCCCAGGGGAGGTTCAGATGCCATTTGACACCGAGATCAGCTGCGGGCAGGAATCTAATTCAGGTCGCCCACTGTGCCAAGTTCAGTTCTGAACACGGAGAACTACTCTCAAATCCCAGGCACAGTTAACATCAGTGACGAGTAAATATCCCAGTCTCGCTTGGGCTTCCCCTAGGTCGGCTCAGCCATGAACGAGTTAACATCAGTGGCGAGTAAATATCCCAGTCTCGCTTGGGCTTCCCCTAGGTCGGCTCAGCCATGAACGAGTTAACATCAGTGGCGAGTAAATATCCCAGTCTCGCTTGGGCTTCCCCTAGGTCGGCTCAGCCATGAACGAGTTAACATCAGTGGCGAGTAAATATACCAGTCTCGCTTGGGCTTCCCCTAGGTCGGCTCAGCCATGAACGAGTTAACATAAGTGGCGATTGATATCTGAACTAGTCCTGGCCTCCCTACCCCCCTTAATTTCACCCTCACTTCACTAACCCACACTGACCAGCATGGTGAAGTATAGTCAAGCAACTCTCTAACTGTGGATTGATAAAGGACTGTACGTTCTAATAATTAGACATTCTATGAACTTTATATAAATTGTTACGTGATTGGACACCTCACAAAATTAGCGCTTGGTCTAAATTTAACTTAAAAATCCACTTCTAATCCTGTATCACTGTAACATTATCACTAACCCTACCGAGACCCGCGCTGTGGGAAGTCAAGTGCCTCTCTCATGGGAAGACTGACCCTTGCCATTGGAATGTGGAATGCCCACCACTGGTTCGGGGCTGCCGATGTGGATGGGCACCGCCATCGGACTCATTTCAGCAGATGGACACACTTTGAATGTTTCTGTAAATAATCATCATCATCTGCATCAGCAGCAGCAGCCACGGTCAATCCGCTGCTGCTTGAAGGGCTTTTCAAGCACGGCATTGGCCATCACCCTCAACCTCGCCAGCCAGTCGCAAGTGACAGCACTCTCGCTGACCCGAGCGAAATCGCCGAACGGTCTCAAGTACTAGCATGGATTCTAGAAGGGAAGTATTTCATTACTTCCCTTCTACGTGACTTCTACGTGACTTTACCGAAAGAACCAAGAAGATGAATCCCTGCAGTCACGAAAGCTTTAAATCGAAATGGATTCTAGATTTGAAGCTTTCGTGACTGCAAGGATTCATAGGTTTTTTCGGTATACCTACGTGACTTTACCGAAAAAACCTATGAATACTAGCATGGACCCTAATCAACCAGCCAATGAGTGCTATCCCTCCCACTGACCTTCATCATAACTAACTAACAAAACGGCTGCAAGTCCTCTCTCCGAACACGAACGAGTAACCAAGCAATCACCGGCACGACTCTTCCCACTGACCATGACCATTTTTTTGTTACATTTTCCTTCCTCAATTAATAATTTAAGTTTCAGCACAATTTCCAGCGAACTGCGGATGCCACCACACTGCACGTCATCATATGTGCCGCGACTGCAGATTCAATTGGCGATAACAGTTCCCATTCGGGCTTGTCATCGCTTTCAGCCAATGGCATTGCAAGGCTTGCATGCAGCCCTGACCCTAACGCCCGCACAACCTGGGGCGTTCCAGCAGCCGGACGCGCGTGTTGTTCTGTCTCGTAACAGACGAAATGTCTCGTCCCTGTTTACTGACTTGGCCAGATATTTATAAATAGATATCCTGCCAATTGATTTTTCCAGGAGGAAGTTCCGGTTGCGTAGTTCCCCACTCACGCAACACGGATCAATACGTCTATTTATTGCACGCTAATACGTATTGTGATTTGGAAAGTGCTCAAGGCCGTAAAATGTTCCTGTTGTCTTCTGGCACTCCCACCCCCATGACTCTACGTATGAGCGTCCTTAAAAACAACAACAACGACGACAACAACAACAACCCATTCGCATGTTGATAAATGAAGCAGGGGGTGTTTTGTATTCATTTTTTAAACCCGGGGATAAAAGTGTAAGTAAAAAAGGGGAAAGTGTTCGAGGTAGAGTTCAGGGTCAGGGGCTAGAGTCAGTGGGAAGGATCGAGTTAGAGCGAGCAGTAGTAGGTGGTCGTGACGACGAGTTGGCTATTTGGGTCGGGTTAGGATCAGTGCTAGTATGGATTGGCTAATTGGGTCGTGTTAGTGCTAATACGAGTCGCTGATTGGCTGATTGGAATGGGTTCGGTTTCGGTGGGAGGACTAGTCCTGGTGCCTGATTCGCTCGTTGTTAAGAACCAATGGAAGGGCAACTGTGAGTGGCTATATGATTAGGGTTAGTACTAGTTAGTGGCTGTTGGATAGTTGTCTTTGGTTAGGCTCCGTAGGAGGGTTAGTGACGGTAGCAACATAAGCACGCACATTTACGTGACGAGGATGTTTATTTTACATTACAGGTATCCCTCGATTTACCAACGGGATGCGTTATTCAAAAGACATGCTTTGAATGAAATTTTGTTAATCGATATGGCTTTTCCCATTACGTTAAAACTAAAAATTAGGGATGTATTTCAAGTCATTGTAACTCTATTCCTAACCTAAAAAATATCCACCACCTATATCACTTATCGCAATACAAAAAAGCAATAATGAACGTATATATTAACACTTATTTTGCAAGAATAATTAATTGAAAACAATGTTTTTTTTTACCCTCTTCATGGAACTCGCTAAAAGACCTTGCTGGCACGTTAGAATGACTGCACAGCTGATGTGGAGGCGTCACTGCACATTTACACCTCCGATTAGCACGTTTGACCATGTACGGTGCGAACAAAGTTCAACGTGCTGTGACGCACGCGACTGTTGCACTCCAGGGAAGACCGTGACGCTGTCGCGGATGGACGACGACGTCGATGACGTCGTCGACGACGCAGCCTCCCACGTGGCTTCTCGTTTGATGGTCTCGCGGTGCGCGTGGCCTAAGTGACATTTCGTGGACGCGGGGAAGTCGATTTTGTCCATGGAAAAGCGCCCATAATTTGTCAATTGCGTGAAGGCGACGTTTCGTAAAAAGCTAACGTTCGGAAATCGAGGGATGCCTGTGATTATTATATATTTGAAATGTACAAATTACAAAAAACTAACTTTGTCATGAACACTGCCTTAGAACAGGGAGCGCCACAGTGGCGAGATGTTAACTACTATGTCTGGTATACAGGAGGTCGAGGGTTCGATCCTGACCCATGATGCCCGTTGTATATTTGGAGTTTGCATGTTCATCACCGTGGTCACGTGGCTTTTTCTCCGGGTCCTCCGGTTTTCCCCTCTACATTAAGCAACATGCGTTTAAAGTATTTGGCTGCTATACGTTTCCTACAATATACGTGACTTCGTTAAGCTATCATTTGTGGCCAGGTCGCTTCCTGAAAAATATTGGTAAAAGCAAGTTTTTCAATGCACACACTTTTATTTGCACTCTAAAGTACAAAATACATTCTTTTGACCCCAGAATTAATCACATTTGATATACTGAATAAAAGTTGGAGGCTTATTTTCGATATGTTTAAGTTCTTTATGAAAGCTACCCAATTTTATTCAGTACAGTACATAAAATGTGATTAATTCTGGGGTCAAAAGAATGTATGTTGTACTTTAGAGTGCAGATAAAAGTGTGTGCATTGAAAAACTAGTTTTTATCTATTTTTCATGAGCCTGTAGAGATGACAATGATGGCTGGCCTATGGCAACCCTTATCCATATAATAATTGAAAGAATGCACATTGCTACACAACAACAGTATACGTAAAGAAAGGTTGATAGCACGCATCTCGGCTATTACAATTAGACTTAAGTTTAATGAAATTTGACTATTTATTAATTTAGCTTGTTTTTGCTTTCATTATTTTCAATTGATTATATTTATTATTTTTATTTTCATTAATTTAATTATGTTTTTTCTTATCTACGTGACTTTACCGAAAGAACCAAGAATAGAATAACTATCGTGACGATTGCAAAGTCGAGAAATGACATTCAAAACAACACGATACTTTAACGCGTTTAATTGCCGTATTTTCGACCATTAAGTACTGTACTGTATGAAAGACGCTAAGACACAGAGACTGCAATGCGATAACAATGCACGCATATGGATAGCAGTGCATATCACGAGGCCGTATGCAACGTGCACATATTTAGCACTTTCATTTAGAGCGTTTATATTTTAAAAAATCATAATTAGAAAATATTGTAAAAACAGGGACAACATTAGGGCATTTAATTATGACACATGATCACGGTTATCATCTGCTCGCTCAACTTCAGCATAACCCTATTGCCCTCGGGCGTGGCAAAGCGAACGATAATACTGTTTATTAAGATTACAACTTCTTGGTTCTTTCGGTATATAGAAATAAAACATAATAAAAATGAGAATTATTTTATTATGTTTTATTTTTATTATTTTATTTTTTTCCTTCTACGTGACTTTACCGAAAGAACCAAGAAGATGAATCCCTGCAGTCACGAAAGCTTTAAATCGAAAGATTACAACTATATAATTATTTTAGCAATAACAATAGTAGCAATCTAGAATTACTGTAATTGTTGGTCTCGCGCGAATGAGGGAAGCGCAGTGGCCGATCCGGCGCCATGCCGAGCGGGGATGTAAGCGCGGCCTCTCATTGGTCAAAGGCTTCCCAGCAGCCGCTCTGATTGGACGAGACGTTTTCCGCTTCTAGCTGGGCGCAACCATTCGAGATTTTTAAAAGGGGGGGGGGGGTAAAATGAACGAGGATTATTACAATAAAGTAAAAAAAACACCAAGAGGCGCAGGATTGGCGGGAACTGGACCGTTTTTTTTATTAAATCTTTAAAGGTCACGCGAGACGAGTCTGTGTTGAACATTTCAGCTCGTTAGGCATCGTAGATCCGAAGATATTAAGCGGCAAATATTTGTAAGAATGTAAACAGGCACACTGCACGTTCAATGAAAGTGTGTAAAAAGAGCTATATATATACTCTTTGTTTTTTTCGGTAAAGTCACGTAGGTAAAAATTTTATAAAAAATAAAATTAATTAAAAATGAAAACAACTCAATTAAATCACGACGTTTCGGGCGCAACACAAGCGTCCGTCTTCAGGTGTGGACAAAACACACTCAATCGCTTGAGTATGCCTGCAGTAATGCGCCCGAAACGTCGTGATTTAATTGAGTTGTTTTCATTGTTAATTAATTTAATTAATATTTATTTTTCACCTACGTGACTTTACCGAAAAAAGCAAAGAGTATGGATCCTTGCAGTCCCGAAAACTTCAAATCTAGAATTAAGAGCTATATAGCTCAGCGGGCATTACCTGGTAAAATAAAATAGTGTAATTGAAAAAAAAAACTGCAAAGTCAAATGTGTCAATATGACGTTAGATGGCTGTGTTATTATCTATCCACCCATGATCAAATCGGCCTGAAACGCGCCAAGTTTCATCAGATGACGGAATCCAAGCGGGCATTTGAGCCTGGATAATGCTCGGATGGGTGACCACTGTGACGCTTCCCAGACTATGCACCAACCCACACTAACCAGCGTGGTGAAGTATGGTCAAAAGACCGTCCAGCGGATGGATCGACAATCGGTCTTTTGCGTGTTCATTTGCCGCGCCGCGGGATTTCCCTGGGCAGTCTCTCCAGATTTGGTGACCTGGTTGTCACAGTTGTATCTTTGGTCTTTGTTTTTGCAAAAATAAGAATAAGCCGAGCCAATCAAAACGATGCAGTGTTCTCTTTTTTTTCTCTCTTCGCGGAAGGAAAGGAAAGGTTTTATCTAAGAACTTGACACGTTAAAGAGTTAAATTTTGATTTAAAGCTTTCGTGACTGCAGGGATTCATCTTCTTGGTTCTTTCGGTAAAGTCACGTAGAAGGGAAATGATAAAATAATAAAAATATTAAAGCAATAAAATTCTCGCGACGTTTCCACTGCAACACAAGCAATCATCATGAGGTGTGAAATCCACAGCAAGAAAATGTTCAGTTTTTATATTTCTATTATTTTATTATTTCCCTTCTACGTGACTTTACCGAAAGAACCAAGAATACGTTTAAGAGTGTGCAAAGGATTACATTACAATACCTAAAACTTTCGTGACTGCAGGAATTCATATTCTTGGTTCTTTCGGTAAAGTCACGTAGATAGAAAATTAAAAATTATAAATTTAAAATAATAAACGTCGTGGGTTTTGCTTTTATTATTTTCAATTGATGATTTTTATTTGTAATTTTATTTTTTATTTTCTATCTACGTGACTTTATCGAAAGAAACAATAATAGTACAGTACCGATACTCAGCATAAGCACACTCACACGAGTGTGTGTTCGTGTCTGCTTGTTTACGTGTGTGTGTGTCTTAAGTCGTGGGGGGCTGGTAGTGTAGGGGTTAGCCCGTTGCGCTACGAACACGGTGACCGAGTTCGATTCCCACTCACGGTTATCTGAACCGATCCGGGGACTCCCAGCCTAAAATGATGACGATGTATAAACATCGCCACTGGGGAGACAAATGCGGCCGGGCGTGGTGCTGGCCACCCACCACCTCGTGTGCCGTTTCAGGCCTTCATGGGTGCTACTCGCTAACAACACTTGCCCAAACGTTTTGTTCAGGCTATACGGGGGATCTTTGTCTTTGCATTGTTGTCTTTGCGTAACTTCGTTGTTGTTGTTGTATATATCATATATGTGACCATCCCTATATGCGTGTCTCGTCGTGTTTGTCGGGTGTATGTGTGTGGGGTGTGTGTGCGTGTATGTGTGTGGGGTTTGTGTGTGAGGTTTGTGTGTATGTTTGTGGGGTGTATGTGTGTGGGGTTTGTGTGTGCGTGTATGTGTGTGGGGGGTGTGTGTGTGGGGTGTGTGCGCGTGTATGTGTGTGGGGGGTGTGTGCGCGTGTATGTGTGTATATGTGCGCGTGTGCGCGCGTGTATGTGTGTATATGTGCGCGTGTATGTGTGGGGTGTGTGTGTATGTGTGTGGGGTGTGTGTGTGCGCGTGTATATGTGTGTGTGGGGTGTGCGCGTGTATGTGTGTGGGGGGTGTGTGTGCGCGTGTATGTTTGTGGCTGTGTGGGGAGCGGTAGTGTAGCGGTTAGCGCGCTGCGCTATGAACCGATGACGATTATCTGAAACGGTCCTGGGCCTCCCCTAGATCGACTCAGCCTAAAATGAGTACACGGTGCGCTGTGTAAACATCGCCACTCGGGAGACAAAGGCGGTCGAGCGTGGTGCTGGCCACCCACCCCCTCCTGTGCCGTGCCGTACTTCATAGGTGCTCGCGAACAGCACTTGCCCCTGCAGTCTGTTAAGGCTATACGGGGGACCTTTATCTTTGTTTTTTGTGTATGCTTGTGGCTGTGTGGGAAGCGGTGATGTAATGCTTAGCGCACTGCGCTACTAACCCCCTCACGGTTAGCATCGGTAGCGAATATCTGATCCGGGTCTTCCCCCCTAGGTCGACTCAGCCTTGAACCTGGTGCGTTGTTGCTAACTTCAGCGCTGGAGAGACAAGGGCGCCTTAATAGGTGGGGGAGGGGGTCTTTGTTTTGTATGAACCAGTTATTGGCCTCCCCTAGGTCGACTCAGCCATAAATGAGTACATGGTGCGGTAAGAATCATAACTGGGAAGACAAAGGCGTCCGGGCGTGGTTCTGTCCACACCACACCACCCCATTCATAGGTGCGTCGTGCCGGCTTTCGCGCTGGTGTTCGCCAACAGCACTTGACCGAACACGTCTGTTAAGAGCCTACACGGGGGACCTTTGTCTCTGTGTGCCGCGCACACACGCGCACGCACGTATACACATGACAGGCGCGTGAAAAGGAACAGCCTCCTCGCAGTGCAAGCGACAAACATTGGCTCCAATTTCCCACGGAAGGGAACCACACTGCGGTAACATTTCCCACGGATCCACAGTAGTGAGTAGTCGGTCACGCTCGTTCGGACGGATCAAGAAGTAAGAAGGGTGGGGGGGGGTATAAAGAGCGAGCGGGCCCCGTGCCCGATTATCGTAGTAGCACAAGTAGCTACATGTGTAGTAGCTACATGTGTAGTAGCTACATGTGTAGTAGCTACATGTGTAGTAGCTACATGTGTAGTAGCTACATGTGTAGTAGCTACATGTGTAGTAGCTACATGTGTAGTAGCTACATGTGTAGTAGCTACGTGCCCCGCACTTTCAAGGGCCCCGCGCTAAATGCTTTCAAGCTATCAATTCCGGTTCAGTGATTCTGCACTTGCTCTATTACTATAGTACTATACCGCCTTCAACTTGTATGAACGACTGAGTGTTTAAGGTTAGCGATTTGTCGTATTATCTGGCTGTATAGCAAATTAAAAAATACAATTACTTTACTGTGCAAGTAAAAAAATTGTTTTAATATTTACGTGTTTTTTTTCTTTCATGTAGGGCCACTTTATAACAACATATCCTATAGGCCCCGCACTAGCTTAGTCCGGCACGGAGTGGGCCCCCTCTCCTCCGTCGCTGAAATGTTACTAACCCGTACCCACCAGCTAGGCGAAGTAGAGTCAAACAAACATCAACAACTCACACTGTTACGGTTTGACTTCGATCCGAGAGGAGATTGATTAAAATGTATGAATTATAAGATTCATTATTTAAATCCCTGCCAGTAAACACCATAATTTTACTCCGCGTGCTTTACAAAGGCGAGCCTCGCTGAATCTCGTGACTTGTTTTCCAGGAGGGTCCTGCCAAGCATTCGTCGCGAGAGACGCCGCGCTACGAACCCGGCACCCCGAGTTCGATTCCCGCTCACGGCCAACACCGGTGACGATTATTTGAACCGGTCCTGAGCCTCCTCTAGGTCGACTCAGCCTCAAATGAGTACCTGGTGCGGTGTTTAAACATCGCCGCTATGGAGACAAAGGCGGCCGGGCGTGGTGTTGGCCGTTGCAGGCCTTCATAGGTGCTCGCTAAAAGCACTTGGCCCAGCAGTCTGCAAAGGCTATACGGGCGATCTTTGTCTTTGTCACAATAATATCGCAAACCCGACGATTCCAACCGAGCGCGGCGATGTACGAGTGATTTATTCAAATCTGGACCATCTTTAGTAGCTCCAGGCAGTTGAGTTAAGCAAGTAGTAGACCAATGGATTACATAACTCCAACAGACGCCCAGACACCAACCACGGACGATGTGTCCACGCGTTCTCTAGGAAGTGATAAACAGGGGGGGGGCAGGGGGAAGAGGGGAGAAAGAGGGGGCGAGGGGCGAAAGTGGGATGAAAATTTTTTTTAGAGAGAAAACATGTTTCCCCTCCCCCCTCGTCTGTTTGTCAAACATTTCAAATATACATCACCATCGGCCACGCGAAATTCAAGACACGATCAAGCCACTGCTCGATTTGCCATCGTCACAATCAGCCGTGGTAAACCCACTGCTGGATCGAGGTTTTGTTTTTTTCTCTGAAGCTCACTTAATGTTCATTACAGCCCACGTATAGTGTATCGTGAATACTAATGTTGAGCGATATGTATTTGAAGGACTGAAAGAACAGTACAGCAAAGTACGCAAACATCGTAATAAAGCAGTCTAATAAAGGTTTTTGGGTTAGATCGCGTCAGTATATATGTGTCGAAACCCTCCACCACCCGACACGGCCAATCAGTAATGGATTTGTCACGTAAACAAAACGCCAAATAGTTACTACTTCAGCCCACCCGCGTGTTACAATCTGAGTACTCGGAGTGTACATGTTGTGGATTCACTCTCCAACACACCAGTGGGCTTAAGTAGTAACTAAACAAAATGTTGTTTACGTGACAAATCCCTTACTCCATTGGAACCTCATTTACCAGTAGAAAAATATGATAATTGGTTTTTTACCCTTTAATCTGGCAACAAAACTGACACATTTTTTACAAGGCGTCATGTTTGCATAGACCACAATACCTGCAGTCGTAATGCAAACAAAAACATAACTCTGATAATGTGCACTGTCCTTGAATCCCTTACTGATTGGCCGTGTCGGGTGGTGGAGGGTTTCGACACATTTATACTTACGCGATCTAACCCAAAAACCTTCATTATAAATACTATCGGTCGCGAAAGCCTACGTGTTAAAAAGCAGTCTAAGTTCAAACGATCAACTTAAGGGAAGGTGATGTCACGCCATATCGTTAACAATCATATCGTGCGATGACAAATTGACCGCAGTTGAAAAACTTAAGCAATCTTAGTTCTCAGCGAAAGCACACAGAACAGGGCAACAGCGCCTTTCAACTGCAGTTCACACAACGACGGCATTTCGTGAAACCTTTCATCGCGACGATGTACGTATGGACGCATGTTGGACTCTGTTTCGCACCGTCCGTACGTATCCGACCGTGCTCGTCGGAGGTTACGGGATGTATCGTATCATCTTCTTGGTTCTTTCGGTAAAGTCACGTAGAATGGAAATAAAAATAAAATAATAATAAAAAACTATAATTATTTAAACATGTTTTATAATGAATATTTTATTATTTAATACTGATAAAATAATAAAAATGAAACATTAAAATTATTTAACTATGTTGTATTTTTATTATTTTATTATTTCCATTCTACGTGACTTTACCGAAAGAACCAAGAAGATGAATCCCTGCAGTCACGAAAGCTTTAAATCGAAAAATGAATCGTATCGTGAACAATTTCTCTCTCGCGTCGCGAAAATGTGATGCTACGTGGCACAAGCCCACCCCGCACCCACCTCCTCCTCTGTGTTAAAACACGAGAATCGCCCGGACAGGTACTTAGCGGTGAAACAGCCACTACGCACTCCGTTTGCGACCGTCGCTTCGTCGTGTCGTTGTTCACGCCGCGTGGAAGGCGCCAGATGTTGGTGACGTGGTTCACTGCGCGGCCCGGTGTTTGGCTCTGCGTATGCAGCCTGCATCCATCTCCCCAGAGCCGCCCCGGGCCCCGCGCAATGGGGGGGGTTGGCTTCTATGTAATACTTCCCCGGTTTAGTTTGAATGCTATGGGGGTGGGGGGGGACCACACAGCAGGATTTGCCCCGGGGGCTTTACACCCCCCCCCTCTCCTCCCCCCTATGGACGGCCCTTGCAGCCCCAGGTTCTACAATTGAAAAAAATTATCGATATGCTTCGCTATGCATTTCCATGGAACGAATCGCGGAGCGGTGCAGTTATTAAGTGCATCGTAACCACGGAACCGTGAGCCCGGCCGCCCGACCCGCTGAGTTCGATTCCTGCCCATGCTTGGCACCAGCAGCGATAGCAATGACCGAATCGGTGCGTCCTCCACCTACCACACTCACCACCCCTCGCCCTCCTTAACCACCTCGCACTGACCCAGCGTGGTGAAGTATGGCCAAACGACTCCCACGACCGACTGCCACAGTCTCCGTCGAGCAGTGGATTTGACAAATGGCGGTATACAGGGGTGCATCTTCTTGGTTCTTTCGGTAAAGTCACGTAGAATGGAAATAATAAAATAATAAAAATAAAACATAATAAAATAATTCTCACGACGTTTCGGCCACAACGCAAGCAGCCGTCCTCAGGTGAAGAACAGGTCTGTCGATAAGACAGAGTCTGAATGACAGACCTGTTCTTCACCTGAGGACGGCTGCTTGCGTTGTGGCCGAAACGTCGTGAGAATTATTTTATTATGTTTTATTTTTATTATTTTATTACTTCCCTTCTACGTGACTTTACCGAAAGAACCAAGAAGATGAATCCCTGCAGTCACGAAAGCTTCAAATCGAAAAATACAGGGGTGCTTAAAAATGTTTACACAAATTGGGCTATCGTTTTTATGGAAAAAGAACGCATAATACACTGTAACATGATATAACATGTATGTTAATAGCTTAAAAAAGTCAGAGTCTCTACTTGTTCGCCATCGTTGTCAACACGTGCCTGGAATCTTCTCCAGGAGGTCTCCAGAGCCCGGAGGCACATTTCTTGTGGTCTTGTTGCAAATTCTTAAAAGTGTTAACATTTTTTAAAGCACCCTGTATACATTTGTATCATGTTCAGGTGTGGTGTCTGCAATGTAGCGTATGTACTCCACGCTGTAGTGTCGCAACACCCTCGTACCACCAGAGGCCGCTAACATTCACCACTCAGATTGTAAATGTTGTGGTTTGGCTCTCCAACACACCGGTGTGCTGTACTAGTGGCGAATTGGCCACGTCCTGTTTACGTGACAACCCTTACTAGTTGGCTGTGTCAGCTGGTGGCGGGTTTGTTTAACACGTAGGCTTTCGCGACCAATATTTTTCATAATCAACGTTTTTGGGTTTAGATCGCGTTATTTATAAATGTGTCGTAACCCTCCACAACCCGACACGGACGATCAGTAAAAAAAGTGTCACGTTGACAAAAGACAAATAGTTCACTGCTTTAGCCCACCGGTGTGTTGAAGCGTGAAACCACAACATTTACAATTTGAGTACGACGTTTCGCTGGTAATTGTATCCAGCATCATCGGGCAATTCGCCAGAATGGTGAGGCTCTGCTCTTGCTCCCGGTCTTATATAGAGCAGCAGCAGGGTGACGGTGGCGGGTTTAACGACACATTGATATATTATCGCGATCTAACCCAAAAACACCTCTATTATGTATGATATTGGTCGCGAAAGCCTACTGCGTGTTAAACTGCTTGTCAAACAAACAAACAAAAAAATATTGTTACAGTCCGTGCCAATTGCGCTCGAGAACCATGTTTAATCCTCGCGTTGTCGCCACGTGCTCACGCGCTCACATTCCTGCGACGTCCTAAATCCATCCTCGCTCCATCTCCGCGGGTGGCCGACCGCGCTTTTACCATCCTTTGGCTGACACTCCGTAGCCAGTCTCTCGTCCCGTCGGCCAAAATCAACTCGCTCGCAGCGGCGGCGCGCCCAGACTCAAGCCCCCCCCCCCCACTCTGACTCCTTCCATTTCTCGGCCATCTCGGCAATGCTCTTGGAAGATACATTTTTTTTTCAGATATGACGCGCGTAAAAACATCACTTTTGCCAGACAGACATGCCTGTGGATGCGAGCGGCGAGGGTTACTAAAGTTCAGATGATACTGTTTTGCTGGCTTGCGGCCTCTCTCAGTCGAAGGGCTTACAGACTGGCTCATAACTTATCCTAGTGAAATAACTCATCGTGTTAAATTTGGCAGTAACTCATAGATATTTTCCTGTATTAACAGCGTAGACCCTCAAGGGCCCGCACGCGGTGCAGCATTTATCTCTGTGAAAAGAGCTTCATAGCTCATGGGATTTCTCCGGTATTAATACATGTTCTGATTCTGATCTCCCTTTGCGTAATTAACATCGACACAAAGCTATTGCATCCAATAGTACATTTGCGATGCCATTTGAATAATCTCATTTACTCCCGAATCTTAAGTTCTCAACTTGCAGCTGAAACTTGCAATCCAATGGCAATACTATCGAAGAAAACCGATTTTTTTTTAAAACTTCAATGCAATGAAGCCAAGAACAAGAGCCTCACTTTCGCGAGTCCAAATTCACGGAAGAACTCAAAATCCGGTGCATGCGGCGACACGGCTCAGCATCGTGAGCTGAGCAATCGGCGTCTCCCCGTGTTGATGGCGATTGTGTTAACGCGCGTGCACGCGCACACACATGAACAGGCGAACACGCGCGTTTAAATGCATGCCTGACATACCAGAGTACACATGTCATCTGTGCGTGCACAAATAACGAAAAAAATCAAGACCATCATCAATAACGCTGGATTTCAAATTTTTTATATATATAATAGGCGACGTTTCGGTCAATGGCCCTGACACAACACACAGCGAGGTCCGAGAGGTAGAGTCATGACGAGGGTGTTGAGTTGTGTTGTTGTCTGTGCTTGTGCATCGCTGCCAGACCAATTATCGCCAATGAATGTGTTCGTTGCGTCAGTGAATTAATTATCGTTGTCTATGGTACTTTTCAAACAACGTAGCCGATTACATTTCAATTAGGGAGTCAGGTGTGGGCGGCGCAGTGATGAGCGCACTCTCCGATGTAACCCGGCCACCTGAGTTAACGATGAACATCAGTGACGATTATATAAACCGGTCCTGCCTACCCGTCATTCTCACCAACCCCATCTGACCAGCGTGGTGAAGTATGGTCAGGCAATCTCCATGCACGACACAGCGTTGGGTGGGGGGGGGAGCGGACTTAATTCAGCACTGGATTGAGAAATGCCCTGCTCTACTCTGTACACAGTCGATATTTATCACCCGATAACATAAAATGGAAACTCCCAAAAGCCATCGCCTTTATAATAGTAATCATAATCCATAATATATAGTTCTTGGGTTAGATCGCGTAACTATAAATGTGTCGTTAAACCCGCCACCACCCGACACAGCCAATTAGTAAGGTTTGTCACGTAAACTGAATGCGCCAATTCTTTACTAGTACAGCACAGCGGTGTGTTGGACAGAAAATCCACAACATTTACAATCTGAGTACGACATTTCTGCAGTAAATACAACATGCTTCATCAGGCGGACAGCCAGATCTGTAATAATGATGTCTGTTATTTAACCAGGACCAGCGTCGCCGATTCTCAGAGAGTCTCTTGCACGAGGGCGCTACATTGGGATGTTTGGCCGACGCCGTAGACGAGTGTTTGGTTTTAAGTGAGAAGAAACGAAAGCACAAGAGGACAACCGATCAGACACACGAGGCAGTAAGAGGTTCAAGAATCCACGATCGCCTCTCAACAACAGTTTAGGGGCCCGTCGATTATTCGCTTTGTCACATGGCCCTAAATGTATCCATGTGTTTGGACTCCAAGATCAATCACACTGTTTAAGTACTACAATAACAAAGAAATCTGTCCAAGCCAGTCCGACAAACGGCCATCTAATGCGCTTCGATTGAAGCTCTTTCCGGTCTCACGCATGGCTGAGTGAGCGAATTAATGAGCGTATTTACGAATGCGGAAGGCTATCTCGGCTTAGGCCATTTGCCTGCACTCGAACTTGCATAGATTCTAGTGCTGCCTCGACAGTTTCTGCCGCCCAGCCTGAAGTTGCGTGCGTTTATGTAAATAAACACAACTAATGCATTTTCTTGTTGTTGTTGTTGTTGTTGTCAGTAACTGTAACTTTGCAAAGTCTTTGGGATCGTGTGTGAGTCTTTGCCCTCCGTGTGAGTCTACGTGTCTCCATGCGACTCGATGAGTCTCCGTACGAGTGTTGTTAGTCAGCCTGTAACTTTCCACTGATGGGGCCAATGCCTCAATTCCTTGCTTCTCCCCCTCCCCTCGACCAGCTCTGGGGTCGCCAACCTGCGACTGGAGCCACACGCGCCTCTTCAAGGGCCGCTTCGTGACGCTATTCACACGCATGGATGGTGCAGCTCTTGAAATATGTGTCAGTTTTGTTGCCAGATAGACGGGTAAAAAAACAATCATCATATTTTTCTACTGGTAGATGCGGTCTATGCAAACATGACTCCTTGTAAAAGGTGTCAGTTTTGTTGCCAGATAGAAGGGTAAAAAAACAATTATCATATTTTTTACTGGCAAATGAGGTTCCAATGGTGTAAATGCTTACCCCGAGCTCTCGTACTCTGATGGTGCATTGTCTTTGAGTTGTGCGCCTTTTGGCGTCATCTGGTCCAACCCATGTGAGACTAGGCTCTAAGGAAAGCTGTCTCGGGTGTGGACCAATCAACTTCAAGGACAGTGCATACATTATCAGAGTTATGTTTTTTGTTTGCATTATAACTGCAGGTATTGTGATCTATGCAAACATGACTCCTTGTAAAAAAAGGTGTCAGTTTTGTAGCCAGATAGAAGGGTAAAAAACCAATTATCACCGGTTTTGTTGTTGTATGTTTGACCAAATTCGAAAGAAAAAAATGCCCCTTCTGGTTATTTTTGTTGCCCACCACTGCCCCAGCTGCTCCTGTCCAGTCGTGACCTCCGACCTCTGAGATGTCATCTCGCTGCTGCAGCTGTCATCTTCACCCCCCCCCTCGTTCCCCTGCGCCGCCGCTCTTCCCGTCTCTCGGTCTCCACTCGGAGCGAGCTTCGTCTTTCATTTCTCATCAGTCGTTCGCATGACGCGTCGTGCCCATTCCCATTGCATGTGGCTTCAACATCAGCAGCATCGGTGTCCCCTCTTCTATAATTTCTTCACTCAACTCCCCTGTCTGTTCGAGTCACTCCTAAAATGCTTCTACCCGTAGATCTTGAACAAAACTTGTATCTTGTTTTTTTTTTTACTGGTTAACAACGTTCATAATATTCCCAAAGCAAAACTAAGCAGGTCTCACGCAGCCTGTCTGCCCCACATACCAACGTGTGCTAGGTCGCTGTCAATAACATTCCCTCGTGAACACCCGAGGCCTGTTCACACGAGAGCCAATTGATTGCTTTCCTCCCGTTGCTATAACGTTCATATCACCGTTGCCAACTCGTCGAAGTGGAAGTCGCCAAAAAAATCTCAAAAAGGTTCCTATTCATATTCTTAGGTTTTTTCCGGTAAAGCCACGTAGGTAAAAAATTAAAAGTTAATAAAAGTAAAATAAAAATAAAATAAAAATCACGACGTTTCGGAGGCAACACAAGCTTCCGTCTTCAGGTGGGACCGTCACAGCACGATAGCTGTATCAAGTGATTTTAATTTTAATTTTTTACCTACGTGACTTTACCGAACAAACCTAAGAATATGAATCCTTGCAGTCACGAAAGCTTCAAATCTAGACTCAAAAAGGTTGACTCTAGACGTGGCTTTGAAAGAACTCCCGAGGTCATCGAAAACGTCACGAGAAAATTTTGCGCGAGTGTGAAACGCGCTGGTCCGACACGGGAATGATTCATTCGCACCCGGGACACAGTCTGCAATGACTGTCGCTCATCGCTTCGACCAACGAAGCGACAAACCGGTGTCTCTCCACTGCTGGACGAAGGCCGCGCCACCCACACCGGCTCCGTCCGTCAGGGTTAAGTGCTGCTACGACCCGCATCTCACTCTGGCACACAGAGCCGAGTTCGCGGCTCCGTCTCTGGGCAGGAGGTCGTCTTTTTTTCATCTCCTATTCGCTGGCCGCCCACTGTCGTTCTTCGTCACGATCCACCAGCGGTCATCGCCCCTTTATTTTTCGCGTCGCGGTGGCGAGATGGCAACTGCCTCTCCTGATATACAGGAGGTCGTGGGTTCGATTCCGACCCTCGCGTCTGCTGTATACTTTGAGTTTTCAAGTTCTCTCTCTCTGCCTGTGGTAGTGTGGATGTTTCTCCGGTTGCTCCGGTTCTTGCCTCTACATTTAGAAAGGTGCGTTTAGGGTGCATTGTGGCCATACATTTCTCCGCTGTAAGCCACTTCAATTGAGCTATCATTTGTGGCCAGGTCGCTTCTGAAAGCGAGCTGTATAGCTCAGTGAGGCCTTACACCTGGTGGAATAACAAACAAACAAATAGATTGTAGTTTATTTTTGTGGGGGGGGGGGGTGGCACGCGCCCCCCCCAATGATCCGATCGAAATCCCTAATGTCGATCGGATCATTGGGGTTTATTAGTAATTAATCGGCATTTGGCGACCCCCACTGCCACTGTGTAGCATATTATTACGTGTCAAGGACTCTATGAGATGATAGCACAATAGTCTGAGTCCATAATTGGCAATAAGTAACGGCAAAGCAGTTATAAGTGACTCAGAATTGTGCACAGTTGCGTCTACAGTCCACGACTTCCCTGAAGGCATTCACCTTCAGCGAGCGCGATGCCGATCACACAACGCGGTTCGAATTCGACCCTCGATCGATGGCTGCGCCATTGACGCACACGCGTCGAATAAAAAGCAAGGGACAAGTCCTTACTTCCTAACAACTCCTTACTAACTAACAACTCCTATAAAATGTTCATTGCTGGAGGAGTTGCCCCCCCTCCCCGCTACCTGATAATCATGGCTCAGCCATTGGTTCTGAACCGGTGGGTTTCGACACTTTAGGTCTCATCGGCATGAATCGCGCTGCTGCGCTAAAACTGCCTGCGAGCGACAGGTGACACCACCCGCCCCACCGCCCCTCCCAACGCGTGGCTCCATCCACTGCAATTCGGTTCACGGCGTCTGCCTCGGAGTGACCGCTTCTGACGGAGGAGGGAGGGGAGGGAGGGGAGGGTCCGCCCCAGTTCAGCGAGTTCATCTGACCCGTACTTCAGGTGACACCGCAAACAGACGTCACGAAAGGCCTATGTATAAATTGGAAACGCAAACATGCATATTTTTTTTTAAAATGGGTTCGCCCGAGTTCTAGAACGTACTCTCTCTCTGTTTTCAATGGAAAGTTTTAATTCGCGATAGATGCGTGGCTGGGCGGCTGTGTATTTGTTGACGGTGAGTTGTCGTCTGAACGCGTTTATTATTGTCGGTGTGCATCGAATAGGCAAACATCATTAGGCTATTTATACAATGATAATTACCCATCTGGTCCAGCTGTGTACGTAGGCGTGTGTCTGTCTGCTCGACCATATGTGTGTGTGTGTGCGCATCTGAAATGTGTGTAGCGGTGGCGCAATGATTAGCGCACTGCGCTATGAACCCGGAAAACCCGGGGTCGATTCCCTCTCACGGCCAACACCCAGTGACGATTATCTGAACCGGTCCTGGGCCCGCCCTAGGTCGATTCAGCCTCAAACGAGTACCCAGTGCGGTGTGTAAATATCGCCACTGGGGAGACAAAGGCGGCCGGGCTGGCGACCCACCCGCTCGTGTGCCGTGCCGACTGTCGTATGTGCTCGCAAACACTTGCCTCCCAACAGCCTGTTAGAGGATACGCGGGGGGGTATTTGTCTTCATCTGTGTATGTATCTGTAAACGTGTGTTCAAGTGTGATAATTGTTACTGAAATAAATGCAAAATAATTCCTATATATATCGGGGTCTTAATGTGACCGCGTCCTCAGAAACAGTGCACGTTTATTTTGCAGAGATAGGTAGCACGGCATACATGGGGGGGGGGGGGCAGGGGGTAAACCAAGGTTGCACTTGACCATCGGCAGGGAGTCAACAGCACGGTGGGTTGGGAGGGGAAGGTGACGATGGGGGCAGCAGAGGAGAATCGAGGTGCCCTCTTGATAACGTCGAGATGGTTGACAGAACACACATCGACCACCGGCTGAACTCTGGAGCCTGCACGAGGCACCCGGCGTACGTGCAATTTCTGAGAAAAGGCGACAGTGCAAATCTTACGGTGGCGAAGATGGGGGGGGGAGAGAGAGGGCAGGTAATAGTTCGCGCTATCGTTAACTGTTCGACACTGCTGATAAAATTCACAGAAAGCAGACTCCTAAACCGGGGTCAAGTGAACTCACGGAGCCATAGAGTCCTGGGTTGGTGAACACAAGTTAATCTTTGATGGCGTGAAGTCTGAAAGTCCCAGGCTGACCGCTCCTATCGCCTCCCGCCAAAGTTGCTCCTCTGAAGAATGCGCAAGATCTCATTGGATCTACGAAGATACTAAGCTGTGTTTGAGCCTAGATTTGAAGCTTTCGTGACTGCAAGTATTCATATTCTTAGGTTTTTTTCGGTAAAGTCACGTAGGTAAAAAATTTAAATTAATAAAAGTAAAATAAAAATAAAATAAAAATCACGACGTTTCGGAGGCAACACAAGCTTCCGTCTTCAGATGGAACCGTCACAGCACGATAGCTGTATCAAGTAGACCAGACTCATTTACTTGATACCGCTATCGTGCTGTGACGGTTCCACCTGAAGACGGAAGCATGTGTTGCCTCCGAAACGTCATGATTTTTATTTTATTATTATTTTACTTGTATTAATTTTTATTTTTTTTACCTACGTGACTTTACCGAAAAAAACCTAAGAATATGTGTTTGAGCCTGGTCGTTGCCTGGATGGGTGCCCGCCAGCGCATAACAGGCGCTGTCGGCGTGAGCACGCGATCCCCCAGGGGATGCAAATATCGCAATTAGTCCACAGTGGAATAATATACTGCCTTGAACTCGGGTCGCCGAGTTCGTAGCGCGACAAACCACTGCGTTACCGATACGAGCGGAGTCACTGCGTCATGGGCTAATTGGAAAAGGGTCATCGAATCCCCCGCGTGGCAGATGCAGTCGTACGCACGGATTGTGTCTTGTTGTCTACCTGCGGCATAACGCCTTTGATCTTTGCAGGTGCGCACGTGAGTAAACGTGCTTGACCCGTTTTCGTCGGTTTTGCGTCAAGCAGTTTGTCCCGCGACTATATTTACGCTTCGGGGCTGGAAACTTTCACGCTCTTCCCATGCCACAGACACTCACAGCGTGTCCGTGACACGAGCGTAATTTATAGACTGCTGTCGGAGGGTGGAGCGGATAGGGAAGGCAGCTAGCAGCGTGTTTGCACTCGAGGTGAGAAAACGACAAACACTTTTTGGGACTCGACCACATATTTTTCAGAAGTCAAGCGATCTCGAGGCTAGAGTCTACAATGGCTCTGTATGAATACCCTGGGTGGAGAGTGGAAGGTTCGAACGCGTATTGCTGTATTGTACGCACGCTATAAATTGCTCCCATATCTGCATTTACCATAAATATGCTAAAAATCCTCTTGATATGCAAATTATTTTGTCAAGGCGCTCTTCCCCCTCCAACCCAGCTTAAATATACGCTCCAAGCGTGGGGTGTTTCATTCAGACGCTGTCTTCCCGACATACCTGTTCTTCACCTGAGGACGGCTGCTTGCGTTGTGGCCGAAACGTCGTGAGAATTATTTTATTATGTTTTATTTTTATTATTTTATTATTTCCCTTCTACGTGACTTTACCGAAAGAACCAAGAAGATGAATCCCTGCAGTCACGAAAGCTTTAAATCGAAATTTACTCCAAAGGCTTACTCAATATGATCGCATCTCAGAATCTATGCCAGGTGTGAACGCGGTATTTGGATGATACATGGGGATTCCTTCATCCAGCAGTGGATTAAGAAAGTGCTGTGAATTATTATTTTGTACAATTTAATAAACATTTCACGCAGTGTTTACGTACGCGGAACTCCATTATTTCCCTGCACATATGCAGTCCATCAGCCTACAGGCGAATTTTATGCCGCAACATTTGTTTAAACAAGCGACCTCTGGACCGGTTTCGACCTTCTGGGTCTCATCAACAGAGTCAGGCTTGTTAAACAAACGGTGTTATTGGTAAGATCACTCCATATTAGCTGTGGGGGGGCCCCTGTTCAACTAAAGCTCACCTCGATAATACATTTTATAGACAATTTACGCAAGAGGGCAGCACTTGCATTGGGGAATGTTTACAGGGCAACCGAACAGTTTGGGGAAAACCGAGAAAAACAACAGCACACGGGACCGCGCAGACAACTTCATTGCCCGATCATGCGCAAACGTCATCCTCATCACCAGCCATGATCAATCCACTGCTGGATGGAGCCCTCAACAAGCCCTCGCCACCTCTACGCGGGTCCTGCGATGTGGACGATCGAGCCCAACTGTTGCGCGCGCGTGCCGATGTTCAATCATCCTGTGGTCGAGGATAATAACGGAGTAGCTGCCACAGGGGTGGGGGAGAGCACGTCCCCTGTGGAGATGGAGTGAACACCACACACACCACACACCGCAGCTGTGTCATTGTGCCATTGACGAGTCGCTATGAGCCCAATGAACGCCGTTCTTATTTGAGGCAATGTTACACTTGCGGCCTATAAATAGTGGTTGCTATAATCAAATATGAATATTTCCCTTGAGTCAGACTGCGCGTACTTTTAAATTGTATTAATATTCTGTCGTCAGACCTCTCGAAGACTAGTGTAGTTCACAAATAGCATTGTGCGTTTATATACCGCAGATAGCAACAAGTATGTGTGGGTAGCAATGTGGCTTCCGATCGTTGTTTCGGAGAGTAAACAACACTGCAGATATATATACACACACACATATATATGACGTTAATAAAAAACAATTTAATCTATCACTTTATCCAGGAGATTTTTGTCCAGTCTAAAGAGTCGTTGTCAGGAGGGCAAGGCGACAATGGGAAGTTTTGTTCAATTCTATTCGTGTTTAGCTACATGTGGGTGGAAACGGGGAGTGACCCGGAGAAAATCCGCCACGCATACGAGGGATACGAGGGGCTAAGACCGCTCAAAAAGCGCCGTACAAATAGATTCAAGAATCCATTGCTGTACCGCCATATCGTGGCCACATTACAAGCTCCGAGGGCTTGGGAAGTTTCACCATCTGTTGCCTTCAGAGATCATCGGGTGACAAAAACATCTTGCCCAGGGACGTGGCAACATAACTCTCTTATCTGCGAAACCAAGTTGACCGAGTTCCCAGCGCAGTGCGCTAACCACTGCGCCACCGCTCCACCCCACACTCACCTAGGAAGCACATTCAAGAGGAGAAATCTCGTGTCTCTGATCCACTGAGGGTTACGACTCCCACGTTGATTTCAAGAGGCGTCTAAGCTGCCACATATGCTTCCATGTACAGATATTGGTACATTATAATGGCAAACGATGTCATGTAATTTATATGATGAACGCAGGTGAAAATGATCGGGGGGGGGGGGGGCGCTGTTACTGTTTATTTTCCCCAATTGAGTAAATATGCAGAGCCACCATTCAACCAAGCATAGGCCTGGCCGTTAAAATCGCCTCTCATCATGAGCAGATACGACGACACACGAGACCTGTACGCATGCTTTTTTCTTTGAAAAGTCAGGGCTTAATTTAAACCGAGTCTGGCTTGTCGTGTAATCTACGTGCAGTGCTCGAAAACAGTCTATTATTTTATTATATTACATCATCTTATTTTTCCCGTGCGATATTGAGAGGCAGTGCTTGTTTTCGTAAACTCGATAACAATGCTGTTACTGAATGCGACTTTGTACTCTGATGAAATAAAGGTTGCACTCTGTATTATTTTGGAAAGGTGTATGTTTTTATTTGTATTTAATTTATTAAGAAATTAAACCAGGCTAATAACTAATCCCTCTGTGATAATGGTGTCCAGGATGTGCCAATTGATACATGCGTAGCGAACGCATAATTACACGTGTACAAAGACACACATTTTTTAACGTATAACATATGCAGTATGTTTTTTTATATCTACAATAAACATCGCTACTATTCAAACACTGGATATAAATACGTAAAAGAGTCAATGGAAATTACCGACGATTTACGCGGAATGTTCTCTGGAAAGGATGCAAATTATGTGCAGGTGCGTTCCAAATTAAATATTTAATCAAGTCGCGACAGCTGAAGGGGACAGCGTTAAATAACTCAAATTTTGATTGGTGCGTTTGTGCGTCACTGCCCAATGCAGACGAGCACCAATGACCCAAGGTAGTGCGTTTCGTTTGTTCTCATTCCCCCGCACCTCCAACGAGCACGATTGGCTACGCGCCGTTGCGAATAAGTTCAACGTACACACACACACACAAAGCAATTTCGCCGAGTCTCAAACCTCACCCTTGACGAGGATTGGGTTCTGTATTGTTGGACAAAATTGCATGAGTGCGCGTTTGGAACCGTGCGTAAATAAAAAGCGCACGTGGCGAGACTCCGACGGGCGGTTGCGTGACACGAGAACTATTTTGCGAAGTGACTCGCAGAGATTTTGAGAAACTAAGATAATATAAATCGGCATCCCCCTGCCACCCACTGCAAAACACGCTGCAGGACTGCCCTTTAAGAGTCTCGAAACTTGGTAAAGCTTTCCCGGGTAATCAAATTGGGCGAATTTCGCGGTGCACCGGTGCAGTAAAACGCACCACTCCTCATGTAACAGTCACACAAATATTAATCAAAAATTGAATCGGCAAATATGTTTTTGTCAGTCTTTAATTGACAATGTCGTGAAGTTAATTCAGTCTACTGAGACTTGCCAAAAAAAGGTCACAACATTATCATGGCACGCTTTTTTTGCCAGTATCAAAGCATGCAAAATAAGAATAGGTTCTACCCATACTGGCTCTTTCGGTAAAGTCACGTAGTTGGAAATAAAATAAAACAAATCACGACGTTTCGATCGCAACACAAGCGGTCTTGATCAGGTGGAGAGAGAGACCTTGCTGGTAATACCACCTCTTCTGTTCTCAACTCTTACCAGTGAATGGCTGCGAGGTCTCTCTCTCTCTCGACCTGATGAAGACCGCTTGTGTTGCGATCGAAACGTCGTGATTTGTTTTGTTTTATTTTATTTCCAACTACGTGATTTTACCGAAAGAACCAACGAGTATGGATTCCTGCAGTCACGAAAGCTTCAAATCAAGGTGTTACGATGTATAAACACCACATAGATACCTCTTGCAAGGAATGAAGTCCGCATCAACCATATACAGTACGTGTGGTGAACATGTAAATAAAACATGCTCTGATAATATATACATTGTCTTTGAAACTGATTGGGCTACATCAGAGATAGCAGCCTTCTTTATGGCCTGGTCTCACTTGTGTCAGAGCAGAGAACGCCAAAAGGCGAACAACACAAAGGCAATGCACGTATCAGAGCATTTACAGCTCTGGGGCGAGCAGCTATAGCTGACCGTTGATTTGAGTCCGTTGTATCGAGGAACTGTGCGACCAATTCTACGGCACGAGTCAAATCTTGTCTTTGGAACACGGAGGCAGCCAATAGTCATGAGGGCTGGGGTGCTGCTGCAACACGGCAACAGGATGTGAAGCTTCGTGTTCAGCTGCTTGTAACGTTCGTCTTCCGACCGACATCACGAGAACTGATTTTTGACGCACACCCCACAAGATTTGCTGACCAGGGTTGTGTATCGTGGGAAAATAAATGACTGCGATTTTTTTTAAAACAGCGCACCGGTTGGCCACCAATACGTTAAAATGTTGGAAAAAATTATTAATGACCACCTCGCAGCACCCAAGACAACAACACCTGCCAAGCTCTGGTGATGGTCACCCATCCCAAGTGCTAACCACGTTTAAATTCTGCTTAGCTTTTAGAGGTCTGGCGAAGTCGCTCGCATCCATTGAAAGCGAAGTTATTGCCATTTTGTCCAGAATGCTCCCACGTGCTCGCTCCTAAGCTTGGAGCAAGACACACGTGATTAAAACAATTACCAACGCATACATTATCGCGCATCATTATTATGACTGCTTAATTGGGAAGGACACGCCGCTAGAAGCGGACGGTGACCGCTCAAGTTTAACCAGGCGAGGCGAGATCTGAGATCATCAAGAGACCCCCGGTGACTTGCGGGGGCGGGGGGAGGCGGGGGAGGGCCCCATTGGACAGCCGGTAGAGGGCGATGATAGCAATGGACACATTCTCTTTGGCTCTTTCGGTAAAGTCGCGTAGATGGAAAATAATCAAATGAAAATAACTAATTAGCTTAGTTATTTTCATTTAAATAATCATTCAAATAATCAAATGAAAATAACAAAATTAAAAAATAATTAAAATTTTCTTTTTCATCGATGTGACTTTACCGAAAGAACCAAAGAGTATGGATCCTTGCAGTCACGGAAACCTCAAATCTAGAATGTACACGATTAGTAGGGCTGAACGATTAATCGATTTTAAATCGAAATTTTAAACAATGCGATTAGCATATCGCAAAGGCTGCGATTTTTTTTGCGATTTGAAAAGTCCTATTACTTTTTTTTCATTCAGACGCTGTCTTTCCGACACACCTGTTCTTCACCTGAGGACGGCTGCTTGCGTTGTGGCCGAAACGTCGTGAGAATTGTATTTTATTATGTTTTATAATTTTATTATTTCCCTTCTACATGACTTTACCGAAAGAACCAAGAAGAAGAAGATCCTATTACTTTCTTATTGGAACTTTTTTTACTATTTTATTATCATAACTTTATTTATTTTACTTAACAATTGTTCTGTTTGATTAATAAATACATGCTGGAAGCAATTAATATCTTTTAAGTTATCATGCTTGCATTAGAATATATAGAGCAGTTCATATTGTGATGGTATCATGTGATAATGCTCCATCACATGTTTTAAATCTATTACACAGTGAATATTGAACTGAAGCTTGACTTAAAAATGTTTTATGGCAAATCAAATCGCAATCACATCTGTCAGAAAAATCGCAATTAGATATTTCCCCCAAATCGTTCAGCCCTACACATTCGTCCCCAATTGCCATGTACCCCTTCAAAAGTAATGGGTGATTTATTGTTTGAAGTATAGGAGCCCGATGCCGGCACACAACGGCCGACCCTTGCGAGCGAGCGGCCGTCAAGGGATCTTTAACCGTCCAAGCGGCACGTTCTGGTACGGCTATTACAGCCGCAGTAGGACATCATATGATCGAAAAGAATAACGGAGTAATAATCTTGATTTGAAGCTTTCGTGACTGCAGGAATCCATACTCTTTGGTTCTTTCGGTAAAGTCACGTAGGTAGAAATTAAATAAAACAAATATAAAAATAAAATAATATTTTTTATTTAATTTCTAACTACCGTGACTTTACCGAAAAAAAGCAAAGAGTAATAACGGAGTAACAACGCAGCCAGGTCGCTTTTGAACAATAAGTTAATACCTCAGTGGGCTTTATCTGGTAGGATGGGGATGGTTTCGTTTAATTTGTATGTGTCTGGGTGATTTGTTTACCCTTATTGTACTTGCACTGTTATCATGTTTTTTGGTATCGTGTGTTGTTGTAACGTTCTTACTCGCCCCGACTGGACACCTGTGTAAAAAGAGCTTTACAGCTCATCGGATTCCTCCTGCAGTATAAATAAACATTACGAGTGATTCTGATGAGGATCGCGACGCGCCGCGAGTTGAGCAGTTGACGCGTGTCGCGATGTTTTGAAACGGAAGCGGAGTTCCGAAAATAAAGAGAGAGAGCATGCCACGAGAGAGAGAGAGCAAGCATGCCACGGGAGAAAGCATCACGCCGAGAGAGAGCACAACACAAGAGATGGAGCAAGAGCGAGCACGCCACGAGAGAGAGAGGGGGAGCGAACATGCCACGAGCAAAAATCGACCGCGCCCATTGGCCGCGCGGTGGGATCAAAGCGGATGCGTGCCAGCCAATCGGGAGGCGACGTTGCTCGCGGGTGTGTGGGGAGGAATTGGTGGTGGTGGTGGGGGGGGGTAGGGAGGAATGGGGAGGGGAGGAATGGGGCGGGAGGGTACGGGGAGGGGGTAGGGGAGGAGGGGATAGGAGGGTAGGGGAGGAGGGGATAGGGGGGGGGTGTGTGTAGGGGAGGTGGGCCCTGCCTGTCTTCGTAGGGGTCCGCCCTGTGCCCGCGTCACATGTTGTTTTGCTCCAATGTTGCGTCCTCGGGAGAGAGCGGCGCTTGGTGATTTCTGCTGTGCTCGCCTAGCCTCTCCGCCACTCGCGAGCCAAAGACGAAAGGGAGCAGGGGAAAGGGGAGGTGGGGTTGGTGCAGTCAAGAGAAGCGCACGCATGGCCGAGTACCTTGTCTGCCTAAGGGTATAGAGTTAGACAGAGCGAGAGAGACGTACTTGCTAGCCACCGTGGGTAGGTAATTGTGTTTGCCCCGTGTTTGTGCGTTGGCTCTGTAGCTTTGGGGTAGGCGACACGGCACAGGTGGGAACTCTCTGATGAGAGTTGGAGGCGACGCAGGGCGCGTATGCGTCTCGTGCACTCCACTCAAGCTGCTACTACCTACACACAGCGTGTGCTCACAACTACAACTACTACTGCTGCTGCTACTTACTGCCACTGCTGAGAAGAAGAGTAGTAGCTACGTGTTCTCGCTCGCATTGGCGGGGCATTAACGAAGCCAGCTACTCCGTTACCGGTGGACTTTATCTTTTTCACCATCAACCACGATCATCATCATCATCCGGTCGTTGACCGAGCTTGCTTTTTGGGTGTAAAACCCAAAAGGCGGCGCAGAACGAGCCATGGCCAATCCACCACCGCCCGAGCTGCAGTCCGCCACGGACGTGCTCAAGTGCGGTTACCTGCGCAAGCAGAAGACGACTCACAAGCGCTACTTCGTGCTGCGCGCTCCCGACGACTCGTGCGCCGCGGGTCGCCTCGAGTACTACGAGAGCGAGCGTAAGTTTCGCCACAAGTCAGCGCCCAAGCGCGCCGTGTCGCTCGACTCGTGCTTCAACATCAGCAAGAGGGCCGACGCGCGCAACAAATTCATGGTGGCTCTCTACACCAAGGACGAGTACTTGGCCGTGGCGGCGGAGAACGAGCCAGAGCAGGACGCCTGGTACCGGGCCATAACCGAACTCCACGCGCGTGGGAAGGCTATGCAGCAGCAGTGCAGCGACCACCACCACCATCATCATCACCATCATCACCCCCATCAGCAGCTGCAGCAGCAGCAGCAGCCGTCGCTGTACCCTCACGCCGAGAGCGGCGGCGAGAGCGGAGGCTCGACACACGCAGGCGACGATGTCTACGGGGCGATTGCGCCTTCGTCGGCCTTCAAGGAGGTGTGGCAGGTGAACCTGAAACCCCGCGGGCTGGGTCAGACGAGGAGCATGTTCGGCGTCTACAGGCTGTGCCTCTCGAGCCGCAAGATCAGCTTCGTGAAGCTCAACAGCGAGAAGCCGGACGTTACCCTGCAGCTCATGAACGTGCGGCGCTGCGGGCACTCGGAGAGTTTTTTCTTCATCGAGGTGGGTCGCTCGGCCGTCACGGGTCCCGGCGAATTCTGGATGCAGGTGGAGGACTGCGTGGTGGCGCAGAACATGCACGAGACCATCCTGGAGGCCATGAAGGCCATGAGCGAATTCTCCGAGTTTCGCCCGCGCAGCAAGAGTCACTCCGCCAGCAGCTCGAATCCCATCTCCGTGCCGCCCAGACGCCACCTCAACAGCCTCCCGCCCAGCCAGACGGGGCTGTCGCGTCGCTCCCGCACCGAGAGCGCAAACAGCACCCATGGGGCTTCCTCTCCGGCCGGCGGCAACAACAACAACAACCCGGCATCGGCCGCCACCACCACCATCACCAACATCATCAGCCACAGCAGCAGGCATCCGCTCAACGGAGGCGTTGGAGGAGCGGCAAGCGGGCACAACTTCAGAGCGCGCACCTCGAGCGAAGGGGAGCGGACGATCTTGACGTCCAGGCCGAGTTCGGTGACCGGGAGCCCCGTGAGCGTTAGCCCCACGCCTCCTCGCCTGCAGCAGCAGCAGCAGCTTAATCAGCAAGGGATCCGGGGATGTCTCGGTGGACGCACATCGTCTCGCCTCCAAGCGGCCCCCACCCACAGCCGCTACGTGACCGTGCCGGCACCCGGCGCGTCGCAGCCTCCGTCGTCGGCAGTGAGCCCCGTGAGCTGCGCGTCGTCCACTTCGCCGTCCTCCTCGGGGCCCAGCAGCGGCCGGGGGTCGTCGGCGAGCGACGCCCTGTTGCTGCTGTACGTGAAGGTCAACAGCGGCGGCCTCGGTGGCGGCGGGGCATCGGCGTCAGGGTCACCCAGCGACGGAGGATTCGCGTCCTCGTCCGACGAGTACGGATCGAGCCCCGTGGACGCGAGGAGACATCAGGGCCTCGTGCACCGGAGCGCCACCCCCGAGTCTCTGAGCCGCACGCCGCCACCCATCCGAGAGGAGCAAGACGACGATGGGCACAACCTCCACCACCACCACCACCACCACCAAATGCATCAGCAACAAGTCAACAACTACATCAGCATGGGCAAGTCTTGCGCGCAAAATGGACACCACCACCATCACAATCACCACCACCACCAGCAGCAGCAGCAGCTGCACAGAGAAGTCCTCCTAGCCAGGCGCGCGTCTCAGGATGAAAATGCGAGCGCCGCGGAAGGCACGTCGGACCTGTCCGGGGTTGTCCACCGTAAACGCGCCTACTCCTCCTGCACGTCGCCCCCTCCGCCTCCACCGCCGGTAGCGCAGTCCACCACCGGTGTCCAACAACAACAACAACAACGCAGCAGCAGCAGCGCAAGCCCTTGGACGACTACGCGCTCATGAACGCGGGCAGTCTCACAAGCAGCGGCAGCGGCAGCAGCTACACGGGCAGCAGCTACACGTCGCGCTCCGCCTCGCCGAGGCCCCCCGCAGGTCCTTCGACTCCGCAGAACTCGCAGGCAGCGCACCTACAGCGCTCGTACCCGGAGGACTACGGGGAGATCCACGTGGGCAGCTGCCAGAGGCCCGGAGCGACCTGCAAGGATGACGGCTACATGCCCATGTCGCCCGGCGTGGCTCCCGTCCCGACGTCTTCGTCATCTTCCTCGTGCTCCTCCTCGCAGTCGATCGTCTCGAGCTCCACCACCGCCACCTCCTCCTCCATGACGCTGAGCACACCGGGTGGTGGTGGTGGTGGTGGTGGTGGCGGTCCTTCGGACGACTACGTCCCCATGAGTCCCAAGAGCGTCTCGGCCCCGCAGGAGATTCTGAACCCGCGGCGTCGCCAGGAGATCACCGACCCCAGTGGCTACATGGTCATGTCTCCTGGAACCAACAACGGCAGCTGCTCGCCCGAGTGCAGCCCCTACATGAAGATGTGGAGCAGCTCCAAGCTGTCCGTGTGCAGCGCCGACGGCAAGGGCGGAGGAGACGCTGGCTGCGAGTACATGAACATGTCGCCTGGCCTGGTGGCAGGCACCCCCCCGGACTACTTCTTCACGCCGACCAGCGCCGAGCCCCCCAAAGTGAACTGCTACTACTACTCGCTGCCGCGCTCCTTCAAGCCGGGACTGCGCAAAAACGGAGACGGCTCAGCCACCGCCGCCTCGGGCGCCGGCGGCGGAGCGCGTTTCAGCCCGGGCAACTTGACCGAGAGGCAGCTGTTCGGAGGCGACAAGTCGTCATCCACGAGCAGCGACAGCCTGGGCCACGACCCCGATCAGCCGGTGGCGAGCGGCAGCAGCCCCACCGCAAGCGGCGGTGGCGGTGGCATCACGAAAGCCGAACCTCGCAAGGTCCAGCAGCAGCAGGGGATGGTGAGACCCACGCGTTTGTCCCTAGGTGGCCTCAAGTCCTCGACTCTCCCCCGCACGTACGAGTGCCCGGCGGAGCCGGTGAGCCCGGGGGAATACGTGAACATCGAGTTCGGAGACGTGCAGACTGCTCAGGCGGTGGTGGATGCGCAGCGGAGGCTCAGCTCGGCCACGCGTCTCGCCGCGCGGGCCAACTACTCCATCGTTCCCGACTGGAGCAGCGGTAGGAACACAACAACCAGCAACGCAGCAGCAGCAGTAGCAGCAGCAAACTCTGTCGTGAGTCCACTTGCAGCAGCCAGGGGTAATCCAGCTGGGGCCAGCTACGGAGCGAGACCCGTACAAAACGGCAACGCAGGCTCGGATTATATGTCCGCCTCGAACGTCGGCGGTCTTAATTACGGTGTCCGAGTCAATCCGAACGTCGGCGTCGATTACGCGTCTCTGCACATGGGCCTCGGGTGCGCTCCGCTCGGGCAGGAGACGGACGGCGACTACACGGAGATGCGCTTCGGCGTGACGGCGCCGAGCACGGCTCCTCTCGGTCCGCCGAGCAACCACTCCAACCTGGAGGGCTCCAAGGGGCTCACAAGCCCGACGTCGAGACTCAACCGCCTGTCCTTGATGGACCAGATGACTGCCGCCTACCCGGTCCCCAACCCGGACCACGGCGCAAAGGTCATCAGGGCTGACGCTCAGGGGAGGAGGAGGCACAGCTCCGAGACGTTTTCGTCCACGACCACCGCATCGGCCGCCTTGGGATCGGGTGGAGTGTCCCCAGCGATGCCCACGTCCACCTCTCTGCTGTCGCCGTCATTCTCTAGCGACGCAAACCGCCTCGGCTCGGCCTCATTCGAGAGCGTCTACCTGAGAGACGCCGCAGGAGGTCCCGCGGGAGACTGCGGAGACCACGGCGGCATGTCGAGAGAGTCCGGATTCGAGAATGGGCTCAATTACGTCGCATTGGAACTGAGCAGCGAAGAGTGCCAGAGGGCAGCAGCTGTTGCTGCTGCCGCTACCGCTGCCTCTACTGCTGGCCTGGACGGGGCAAGGGCCAATGCCAAGGGCAGCAGCACAAGCGTCGTGGATTCTGGAGCTTACGCAAGCATTGACTTCGCTCGCTCCGACGGCGGGTGTCCTCCTGCGCAAGAGAGTGAGTTAACGTCACTTCCCATCGTGCATCGCACTCGCCACTCGCTCGCAACACAATGCCAGGGTTTTATGGGCGATAACTGCGGACGGTGACGGTACGCGCAATGTAAAGGTTTCCACGTTTGGCTTTTTCAGCATGTCGTTTTTTGTTTTGTTTAAGTTACGCCGTCATTGAATGTGTGCAGGACTTAGGGGCCCGATCCGAGCGATAACTCAGACGAGAACGTACAACACTGTACACGTCTCGTGATGCCCGATTTAGATTTGGCCCGAGCGAATTGTATGCACTGTATGTTGAACTTCTTTCGCGCCGTACGTAGCCAACCGCGCTCATCGGAGGTGTGCCCAGTTTTATCGTGGTGTTCACGTGCGTTTAAACAAATCACCCGTTTCTGACATGTGCACTGCCCTCGACCGAACGCCGGCTGCCACGGCAAAGGTTTGTAATCGTCAGCAATTTCACAACTGTACGATGTTAATATACCAAGGGACACTCTATCTCAGTTTATCAAAGCGCGCGTGTGTTGTGGTGCATGTGTTAATTAACAGAAATAGTTACGGTCTTGCGAAACCGATTCATTGTGAGCATTAACTCTTAACGCAACCTCGATCTGGTTTCGCGGCACCAGCCGACACCGATCGTGTCGTCTCGCAGACTCGTCCGCTATTGCGCTGATGTATCGGTCACATCCAACGCTCGATGTTCCAATAAAACCCCCCATCGTTGTCCCAATAATATTCATGTCACGGTGGCAGCAGCAGCAGCAGCCAATGCTATTTCTGACCACTCAGTCCCAGCCATCGTGGAATGATACGAATGGAAGTGGCGCCCACAGTTTTGTTATATTTTTACTTGACTGCCAAAGCAACGCGAGAGGTAAGGAAAGGTCAGGATTTCCATGGACGCTATAAAATCTTGGCAAGCGGTAAGTGACGCCGGTTTGTCTGTGTTACGAAATATTAAGGCACGCGTCCAGGCCTCTTATAAGGCAGCAATCCTTGTTAACCGGAGTATCTGATTACCTGAGAGTCCACCAAGGAAATTAAATTAACATATCTCTCGTTCTCTGCGCTCAAAATAGCCCTGCAGTATATTTTTTTTCTCGGCGTCTGTCCAGAGAGTTTTTATTTAAAGCTGTTCGAGACGAGCAACGACAATGATCACGTTGCTACATTGATCGATCTACAAACACAACAATGAAAGAGGGCAATGTCGCCTCGAGGATTTTGTCAGCTTTTTTGGTTTGTTTTGCTCGGATGTGAAAAGCAGACAACTCACAGGCGCGATGTTTATTTAAAGGAAGAAAAAAAGCAGATCACATCGAGGCTACGATCTTTGGTTAAACGGGAACCTGCGTCCCAAACAAACCTAAATCCGAAAATTATCCGCGAATGACTCAGTTGGGATTATACTAAACAGTCATCGCCCACGACATGTCGACTGGTTGCGGCTTGCAGGCCAGGTGGCTGCCGCTTGGGGTGCCCTTTCGGATGTGATTATGATTACATCCGAAGCAGGTACAGCCCATGACAATAGTTCCCAAACATGTGGAAGTGTCACGGAGTAAAAACAAATCGACTAAATCTTGACCTAAAGCTTTCGTGACTGCAGGAATACATATTCTTTGGGTCTTTAGGAAAAGTCACTTGGATAGGTTCAAAGAAAAATAACAAAAAACTACGACGTTTCGATCACGATCGCTTGTGTTGTGATCGAAACGTCGTAGTTTTTGTTGTTATTTTCTTTGAACCTATCTACGTGACTTTACCGAAAGACCAAAAGAATATAAAAACAAATCGACTCTCAAATTACTGTAGATGTAAGACCAGACAAAGCATGTGGCGTGCACTATCAATGATAAATAAAACAAGATTAAGACCACAAGGTAAAAAAGGTGAGTATCAAAAAATGTACAGTCTGTTTGTCCAGGCCCTGAGTCATCATGCGTCCACATTCGTGAAAGGAACATGCTAAGGTTGCAGTATTAACGCTCGACACATCACAGGGGAATGCCGTGGTGCGTTTTAACTCGCAAATTGCTTAAAGCCGGCACGAGAAAACCGGTGAAACGTTCTGCTAATTCCTTGATTAAATCCTTTTTAGATGTGTAACTCATCATAATCACGAGGAGCGCCGTTGTGGGGAACTGAGACCACATATTGTTAAGGGAGAGAGAGGGGTTGGGGGCTTGCATGTCAGATCGACAGTTCACCAGCATTGATTCAAGCAAGCCTCGCTGCTGATGAGACACCAATGCCGAAACCGGTCCGGAGTTTGCTTCTCCAGAATTGAATGCCGCTGCAATTATGCACTCCCGTAAACACGGCCGTGGGTTGTTTTAAGGAATACGTGTATTTTTGCACATGTACAGAGACGGATATACGAAGGGGGCCTAATGTCTGCTCATGCATATTTGTTCCTTTTGAATGCGAACTTCGACCAATGTACATGCCAATTCACTGTTTGCGTGGGTTCAGAAGCCCATTTCTTCCCACCCCCACATATTGGCAACGTTTAAAATCGGGGGGGGGGGGGTGGACGGATGTTTGTGGCGGTTGCAAAGGCAGCAGCAGCAGCAACACCAACAACAACGTCGGGACGTGCCAGTCACTGTGAGAAGCTCTCCCTCCCACTGTCCACACCTCGGCTGGAATGTTTGCGTGCTTAGTCATGGGTGGGAGGAGGAGGAGGGGGGGGCCCTTAATGGGAAAGTCAGGTTCTCTGCCCCCCCCTTAAGAATTCAGTCGTTTGTGTGGCTTTGCTGTTGTTTGGTTTGTACACAAATCCCTAGCCACCACCACCACCAACCACCACCAACCAAAGCACCCAGTCGAGATGGTTAGTTGCACAAGAGGTTGGACCTTGCTGCCTTCACCCGATACAGTACCGCTGCTGCTGTTGTTGTTGTGTTGAATTGCGTTGGGCATACATCTTCTGTGTTTTATTTCACCGTAACTGTGTCGTCCCCACAGGCTTCATTCGTCGTTTGTTGTCTCTCAATGCCCTTTTGCCAGTGTCACTGCTGGATGATCACTTTCGCTCGCCAGTATCGCACGCCAATGAATGGTAGCTAGCAGCGCACAAGGGCAGGGCTCCAAAATGTCTCCTCGTCTTCTGTAAACAACATCATTAATCACGTAACGAGCAGACTGCACCTGAGCGCTTTGATGTGTCACGGCGATACAATATTTTCGGGGGCCCTCGAAGTGAATGAGAAGAGCCAAATGCAGGGGACAAAGGTTTAGGACATTTTGTATCTCGAATTACATCTCTGCCCTATGCGTAAAACTGCAACAACCGCTGTTCATTGACGATGCCGCTTATAGTGGCTTCCATGCGTCACCACAAAACTAGTGTGTGTGTGTGGTTTTGTCTTTTGTGTGGTCTTGTGGGAAGCGGTGGCGTAGTGGTTAGAGCGCTGCGCCACAAACCCGGCCACCCGAGTTCAATTCCCGCTCATGGTCACTGCCAGCGGCGATTGCTTGAACCGGTCCTGGGCCACCCCGAGGTCGACTCGGCCTCAAATGAGTACCTGGTGCGGTGTGTAGTAAACATCGCCACTGGGGAGACGAAGGCGGCCGGGCGTCGTGCTGTTCCACCCCACCCCCTCGTGTGCCGTGACCCACCTTCATAGGTGCTACTCGCTAACAGCACTCACTACTACGGTCTGTTAAGGCTACACGGGGGATCTCTGTTTCGGTAGAACTGTGGACCACCCATACACCCACTGGTCTAAATTTGCATTTGATGTTTTTTTTATTCTTCTATGGTGTGGTCGTGCCGCGTGCCAGCTTCGACTGGAATTATTACAAAAATCTTCCGGGTACACAACGGCGTTTTGTGGACAAGGGGATTGAACTGCTTTAACCTTCACCATGCCCCCCCTCCTCATCCTTCCTTGTTTGCCACTGGATGTAACTCGCACAAGATGTTTGCTCGGGACATCTGCAGCAAGTATCCCACTGGTGGCAAATACCGTAGATGCTGTCTGTTGCACTGCTAGGCTCCTAGGACAGTGCTGGTTTACAGCTGGTGTCGGCTGCTGCTTTTTTGGGGAGATATTCTAACATTGTGGGATGGCGGCGGGTTCAGATACAATTTATTTAGACTACTGTAGGTACGTTCGTCCCGCATTGAGGGCACGTTTTTGCTTCATATTTAAACTCGAACCGGGATCGTACCTACCGTGATTTGACCGCGTGAAAGTGGTCTTGGCTAGTGACATTTTCCTGAGAGCGCATGGCTGGTCCTGAACGCAATCTGTAACCCAGATGTATGTGTGTGGAGCCACTCACTCAATGCTGCTTTATCCACAAACACATTTTCTCTGCCTAATAATATATCGTGGAGTTTCTTTTAATGATTTAAGCCAACACTTCTAAGTATTGTGGTCCCGATGGTATAGCGCCAGGATCTGTGCTTAAGATGTCTGCTGCAGAACTTGTACTATTTCTCAGTAGGCTGCAACTCTTCAGTTCCTCTTATTGTACTTAGCAACAATTATTTTTTGCCAAAGTTAAACCATTATTCTGCTTGGCACACAAACCTTATATGAACTCTTGGAATTGGTTATATTACAAATCTGGCAAAATTTGCATGCACAAAGCTAGTTTTTATGTTCGGTTCCAAACCTTTCTTTAAATCCCACGAATTCTGACTGCGACTGTAATTTACTGTAACCACGGTTGGATTCCCGCGGTCACATCTGTGTGAAGCACCCACTTGTCCACCTCACTGCACCTGATGGAATCCAGAGTAAAGCAGCAGCCACTTGTCCTCCCGATCAACGCCTCTAATGCTCTTGCTACGGTTACCGTTCCTGGAAACTTCACTCGATCATTTCCTCCACCTATGTTGAGCACTCCAAGGACGACATTTTTGTCTCATCCATACTGTGGCTCAACCACCAATACGCGTGTGCTGGTCCAAAACAATTCGCTCATTTACGCATCCACTCTCCCACAACACTCGGCACAGTCACAACACCTCTCTGTCGACCTCTTCCCTCTCACTGCTCGACTTCAGAACGCCCTTCCCATTATCTCTTTACCCAGGCCCTTAAGGGTGACCTCGCTCGGTTAAAGAAAACAGTCTTCACCCTTATCTATTACAATTTTAATGGTGCTGTTTTTGTTGTCCACAACTTGGAATTTTGGGCCTTTTTTTGGGCTTGTGTTCAGCAACGGTCCGTAAATAAATAAAAACAACCCCAACATTTTCGGAGCCAAACACTTAGCTATACATATCGTACTTGTAGTGGTTTAATTACACGCCAAAACACGTTAATCATTGCGGTGCTTATAAAAAGCCATTACACATGCCAGAAAGACCGTTAAACTGTATGACAAGGTATGGTGTCATTGCGTTTGAAAGCAACTTATATTTCAACTTTGTCTTTTTTTTACATATCAGTTGGACGCGTGCCAGTAAACCTGGGTGTTGAATTGAAAAGGGCTTATTGAGTACATGCAGAAAGAGCTGTAATACTGACTCTCTTTGTTGAGATTTTGGCAGTGGTTGGGCTGGCTGGGCTGGACTGGCTGGGTCACTCGAGCTCAGAGAAAACTGGGACTATTATTGCGTGATTCGTTTGTGTGCGTGCGTGTGTGTGCGCGGAAGCAGCCCGTCCGTCTTCTTACGCAAGGGATAAATCTGCATGATACACTTTCTCCATTTATCATGATGTCACAGTGGCGTCAGTGCGGCCTCTCGTAAGCTGCTTATAGAGAGCTTACGTGAGTCCTCCGGATTTCGAGCAGGATTTTGTTTTGCTGTTCAAAAGCTGCGGTGTCCTGTACTCTACACTTGGGCTAAATTGCCCCATAGCTGTCACCCTATAAACTCACGGAAACAACGAGAATTCTACCCGAGTCTTTCGACTGTCGCAACAGAGATCAATCAATCGTAGTTTGGAAAGTTTTTTTTCTTCTTCACGTTTATGATGTTTATAGTTGGCAGGGTTTCTTGTTGTTGTTTTTCAGCACACACGACCGTACTACAGTGGCCCTTGCAAACAGACACTTGGTGTGATTTTGCAGCGTGCACAATAAAAAGCAGTTACCGGGACACTTTAATTATCGATATGTAGTTGGTTTCGCCCAAGCGGGCATTGATCATTTCGTGATGTATTAGCTGCCGCTTCACTGCCGCCAAACGCGTAGCCCATGCCAAACAGCTGATCACACGGTCTGAACACTTGAACTGTGCTGCCAATAAAACTGTGTGTGTTTGAGGGCGAGTGTTAAGTTCCAAGGCTCCTGTGCTCTCAGCAACAGCACTTTGTTACTCACGGCGGCGGCAGCAGCAGCAGTATACACTGTAATACAGTGGCTATTGTTTGTTGTTTACACTCGTTAATGAGGAGAACAATAATAATAATAACAATACAAACATTCAGAAAATAAAATTCCAGGAGGTGGCTTGGTGGCTTGGAGGTCAAAGCGCTCAGTGGGCACAGTTGAGGACCTGGGTTCGAATCCAGGCAGACACCTGTGATTAAACCGGGTTTCTAAAGTACTGTAGAGTGAGTCTTTGCTCTCAGCCTGGTCACCAATGACTTCACAAACAAACCATGACATACACGGAACTGTCGCCTCACTCCCATGCGCAGAGCGAGTGGCAACTGCTGCCCCCTGCTGTTTGTGGATGAGAGGTCGCTCGAAGGGATCTCGGAGGTAGCTCTGCGGTGTCCGCTTACGTGGGCCATTCTCCAACACGGAGGCTTGCACTGCGTCGCGAGAGTGGTACGGGAGAATGTTTTGCCTTGTGAGGTGACGCTGACATTACAATCGGCGTAAACATCGGGAGAAATGGCAGCTTTTGTATTCCTGTTACACGTCGTCATAGTTCTGTTTGTGGATTCGGATCTTTGAGAGGAGTTGGGCATTTTATCGCTCTGAAATATGATATTATAGGTATGTACTGATGCACTGGATAATTGATTAATAGTGATTATTTATTTTCATGAATACTGAATAAACAATAGTTTGCTACGCATGCAGAGTGTAGATAAATGACATGATACATTCATTAGCACGTGGACGATACAAAAAACAAAACGAACAAGGTGATGAAAACGAGACCCGAAAATAATCAACAATTGCATCGAATTGCAACCCCGAGTCACGACAATTCATTGACTCACTGGGGTATGAATCGTTGGCATGCCTACAAAATGTCAAGCGATGCTAACAACTATGAACTAATTAAGGTCAGGCTCTGCTGAGCCAACAGTACATCCACAATATATATTATGTACGCAAGGGTTATTATATTCGGGTTGAATTTTGTCATGGGCGCTTGTTAGGTCAGCCAGGCAGCTTGGCTGTGGTTGCGAGTGGCTGGCAATCTGAAGGTTACGGGTTCAATTCCTGGTTGGGGTCTACTGACCCGGCCCATCATCCCTCCGGAGCCCGGCAAAAGGAGTACCAACGTTGTGAGGAAGGTCAACCAGTGATTGCCCTACGGATGGACTCATCTCCGCCATAGGAATGTGGGATTTCCACCAGTCTCCTCAGGGCTGTAAACGGGAGATGAGCAACCACCTCGGATGTCCGTTTCGAGCGGAGGACTCTCTTTGACCCCTCGTCGCTTTTGTTGCCGAATGGGATTGTTTTTTTGTTACCCAGTGATTGAGCCATTCCGGCATCGGCTTGGCTTTCATGCCTGGGCCTGCACGCCACGCTGACGGCGAACAACTGGGTGGTGATTCAGGGAGGAGAGGGGGGGAAAGGGCAGGAGGAGAGGTACGTTATACAAGAGACGCAGAAGCTCAAAAGCGAGAGTCGCAAATTTGATTTAACCGCGCACGGTGACCCCCCCCCCCGCCGACTTCACTCAAACGGCTCGTGCTGACTCGCTCGCACTCTCAGGGCTGACGTACGTTAACCTATAAATCATAGAGAGGTTTTGTTGGGTTTGAATCGCGTAAATATGAATGTGTCGTTAAACCCGCCACCACCCGACACGGCCGATTAGAAAAGGTCCGTCACGCAAACAGAGCATGCTAATTCGTTCCTAGTTCAATACAATTGTACTCGAATTATAGTTGTTGTGGGTTTACTCTCCAACACACCGGTGTGCTGTACTAGTAAACGAATTGGCATATTGTGTTTACGTGACAAACTTTACTAATTGGCAGAGGTGTGGACTCGAGTCATGTGACTTGGACTCGAGTCAGACTCGAGTCATGAATTTGATGACTTGCGACTCGACTTGGACTTGCATAACAATGACTTTGTCCCACCTCTGAGATGTGGACTCGAGTCATGTGACTTGGACTCGAGTCAGACTCGAGTCATGAATTTGATGACTTGCGACTCGACTTGGACTTGCATAACAATGACTTTGTCCCACCTCTGCTAATTGGCTGTGTCGGGTGGTGGCGGGTTTAACGACACATTTATATTTACGCGATCTAACCCACGTACCTCGTCTGTCATGGATAATATTGGTCGTGAAAGCCTACGTGTACGTTAAAATGCGGGCAGAGAGAGTCTGTTATCCCTTGGGCCTGTCCTAGTTGTGGAAAACGTGCAGAGGGTCCGCACACATCACAGGGTCCTTCCCCCCTATCTTGCCAATTGTGAAATAAATCAAGAAACAAATTCGACAACATTTGGCAAAAACCACGAAATGTTTTCGCGCGGCGAAATTTGCAGAGCTTGAAACGGACACGCAGGCCAGTGCTGATTAAATAGAGCATTGGTACTGCATTTCATGTTAAGTGAATTAGTGCTAAGAGTCCTCCTTCAAAGGACGTAACTCATTTAGACAACATGCCTGTCTGTTCGGATAATTCATGGCAAATTGCAGAATGACCTGAAATATCCTGTATCTGTAATGGCCTTGTATCCATTCTCTACTGTACATACAAGGCAAAGACAAATATCCCCCGTATAGCCTTAACAGACTGTTGGGCCAAGTGCTGTTGGTGAGTCGTGGCTGTGAAGGCCGGCAACAGCACACGAGGGGGTGGGTGGCCAGCACCACGCCCGGCCGCCTTTGTCTCCCCAGTGGCGATGTTTACACACCGCGCCAGGTGCTCATTTGAGGCTGAGTCGACCTAGGGGAGACCCAGGGCCGCTTCAGAGAATCGTCACTGGTGTTGGCCGTGAGCGGGAATCGAACTCGGGTTGTCGGGTTCGTAGCGCGGCACGCTAACCGCTGCACCACCGCTCCCCCACTGTACGTGCACATGCATTGTAACCAACTCCTATGACTATCCAGTAACAGTTGAACTGGTGACACGTTTGTCAGCGAGTGCTAAGAACCCGTCAACCTGAGTTCAATTCCCTGTCCCAGCTCACATTAGTGGTGAGTGGCATTGGGACAATGCCTGGGCACCGCATCACCAAACCGCACTGACCAGAATGGGGAAGTATGGTGATACAAAAACTGTGATGAAAATGAAATGGGCAGGCCTTAATCCAGCAGTGGGTTGACAAAGGGCTGTACATTAAAAGGGTGGCACTTGAAATAGCAGGTTTACAGTACCATTTATTTGAGTAAAAGTACATATTTTTGTATTGATAGGATATCTATGTAATCTTCTAAAATATGGATCATAATCATGAACAGGATAGAATGTACATGCCCTTACGTGTTGACAAATAAATTCATTTCGGAAGCAGTGAATACGTTCCAACTCAAAATAAATGATTTTATATTACTGCGTGGGCAGTCGTGCACAATAATACATACACTCAACACGTTTGTGAAAAAAACCCTGGCCTGAAGATTAAAAAAAACGATATGATTGGTGACGTTTTGGGCAATGCCCCTTCTTCATAGCGCATAAATAGAGAGGCCAGATATGTGTTATTGACGAGTGTGTTACGTTATAAATCAAAACACTACGCTCCAACATGTAAGCCACCTCGCCTTCAACCCGCACTGACCAGCATGGTGAAGTAGGGTCACGTAACCCCTGCGACCCGCACGGCACGGACGAGGCCCTCATCCGTCAGGGGATCGACAAGAGGGCCGTACGTGTACACGAATGCAACCCTCCCACTTAATGAAAACCCCCAGTGATTGAGGTGACCTTGTGTAGTTAAGATGCTTGACCTGTCCCCTCACACTTGGCCAGCGTGGCTCGTCGTATCCACTGCTGTCCGTGTCGGTCTTCTGAGCCACGTGAAGATACACTTATAGATTTCGATTTAAAGCTTTCGTGACTGCAGGGATTCATCTTCTTGGTTCTTTCGGCAAAGTCACGTAGAATGGAAATAATAAAATAATAAAAATAAAACGTAATAAAATTCACAAGTAGTATTTCCCATAAATATGCTAAATTCCTCTTGATATGCAAATTATTTTGTCAAGGCGCCCTTCCCCCCTACATCCCAGCTTAAATAGTCGCTCCAAGCCTGGAGTGTGTCATTCAGACTCTGTCTTCTCGACAGACCTGCTCTCCACCTGAGGACGGCTGCTTGCGTTGTGGCCGAAACGTCGTGAGAATTATTTTATTATGTTTTATTCTTATTATTTTATTATTTCCATTCTACGTGACTTTACCGAAAGAACCAAGAAGATACACTGATAGAATAACCAACCTCTCCAGTAGCCCATGGTCAATTCGACGCGACAGTGAGGCACGCAGGTGGGCAGGGATTTATGTGATCTTGTTATGTTTACGAGCGTGATGCTAAGGCTATAATCCCTCTTCCTTTTCCAGGTTATGTAAGCCAGGCTAATAATATTAGCACGGTACATTCTGATCTATGCCATTCTTGGATTATTGTCTGTGTTTTAAAATGTTTAGCCGCTGTAAATCGGCCACACGAGGCTCCAAAATAAAACCTGGGAATGGAATGCGGCGGGTAAACTGCCGTGCCACCACGTCCCGACATAAACAAACCCATCTCGTATTAATATAATGATTTATTAAACGGACCTTTGCTATTCAAAACAGAGAACAAATAGTAATCATAACTGAACCTATGTGACTTGTATTTTTTTTTTACAATCGTAATTTGGAGCATTATGAATATTACAATTAGGATTTTCTTCGTAGTCTACTTTGCTCACCGGCCTTCCAAACTAATGTTACCCCCAAATAGGATTTGTTTTGGCTTGCAAACTCTGTAGTGGTTTCGGCCTTCTCGGTCTCATCGACAGAGTGAGGCTTGTTTCCACAGATTGCTTACTTAAGCAAATGCACGTGGATAACAGTCTGAGAAGGCTCACGGGCTGATAAACAATATTATACATATTTTTTTGTCGTGGGCCAACCAGAAGTCTGTTATCCACAATGTTCCACAGCAGCACGGAATGAATGTGCTACTTTATCATCATTATCATCAACAGCCATTTCCTATCCAATGCTGTTTGAAGGCTTCCCCCTACACCATCATCATCATCATCTCTATCGATGGTCCAGTGCTGCCATCAGTGCATCACACTGGCATTGAGCAGTGGTCGATGGTCATCCTATCTCCTTTGATTTTGTTTATGTTAACATAGTTGGGAGCGCTGGTGGGGAGGTTAGCACGCTGTGCTATGAACCCGCCCACCCGAGTTCCATTCTTCCCACTCACGATCAACACCAGTGACTCGGCCTCAAATGAGTACCTGGTGCGATGTGCAGTAAACATCGCTACTCGGGAGACAAAGGCGGCCGTGGGTAGTGCTGGCCACCCACCCCTCGTGTGCCGTGCCGGGCTTCATAGATGCTCACTTAACAACACTTGCCCCCAAAAATCTGTTAAGGCTATACGGGGGGGGGGTGGGGATCTTTATCATTGTTTATGATCTAACCTATAAATACACACAACAGACCCTGCCTTACTATTGTGACCATCATGATTTGCTCTCCCACCGTTGTTGACTGGTTCACAGGGCAAGAATTTAGCCGAGTCCCGTGATGGATTAGCGCTCGTAATAACACATCGTGTGTCCCCTCCTCTCCGCTCCCCCCGGTGGCGTATTGCACCGTGAGTGGTGAGTAGCAATTGGGATTGGGGGGGGGCTTTCTGAGCGGGTGGCGATTTTCGTTTGGGGGGGGGATGGGTGTGGGGGTCCGGTTATGGTTCGGGGAGTCAGCGGTGGGGTTAGGGTGGCCTGTTCGCGAGTCGCTCATGCAGAGGGGGGGGGGTGGGAGGACCACACCAAACAAAGCGAGGCCCTGCCGCCAGTAACAATGGTGAGCTTGGCCCGTCTCCATAGCTGCGCCAGGGTGTCCCCACCACCACCTCCCCCCCCCGGGCGTATAGAAAGACAAAACCCCGCAGGAGGATCGGGATGAGGACACAATAACAACAACAACAATGCAGCTGTAAACATTAGCGGCGGTCTGATTAAGCTTCGAGAACAATAGCGTGCCCGCCCCCCTCTCTCCACGACCCCGATATCTGATCAGATTATGGGAGCCCCCCCCCCCCACCACTAGCACCCAACGCCTCTCGACCCATCAACACAAAGTGGAGCTTCGCTCGACCGCAGGCTGTTTGCCGGTGGAGTTTTTCGCCCGAATCCGGGTGCATTTGCGGAGTTACTTGCAGAGGTTCCGCGGATAGTAAGCGCCGCCCGTTGCTCGCGGAACATCTGAGTAGCATTAATGGTTAAAGGCTTTGTCGGAACAGAAGTGCTTTTGTGTTTTTTTTTCGTGTTTTGGGGGGTTGGGGGTGAAAGAGGGTGGTGCGGGATAGGGAAGAGGAGAGAGAGAGAGGTGTTTTTATTCTGTTTTTTTACTAAAGAACACCGATAATGCCACTTTTGGCTTCAAACTCTCGTGCCTGCAGGAATTCATATTCTTGGTTCTTTCGGTAAAGTCACGTAGATCGAAAATAAAATAAAAACCCAGTATTTTTTTTTGCTTTTATTATTTTCAATTTTATTTAATGTTATTTTTAAAGTTTTATTTTCTACGTGACTTCACCGAAATAACCAAGAATATGAATGCCACTTTTATATACATATATATTTTTTTCCCCGCACCGAAACTTTAAGTGAGCGCAGAGGGGACACGCAACCGCGTCTGACTCGAACGACCCCGAGGGCCAAGGTCCCCCTCCTCCTCCCGTGAAGTCCGCCCGGCAGCGCGTCGCGTATTTCGCCCACGACTTCACGGTGGTGATGGTGGTGGGGGGGCAGAGGGTGTTGTTTTTCAGCCTCGGACTCTGGCGGCTGGATGGCCACGTCCGTGCTGTTTGCGAGCCGTTTACTCTGTGTGGACATTGCCCACTCCCACAACCCCATCTGCCTTCTCCCCTATACCCACCCCTCCTCTCCTCCTACCACCAAAAAACAAAACCTCTACCAGACCACCACCACCTCCTCCTCCTCTCATCCCTCCCCCTACCTCCTCCTCACTCTGCATCTCCCTCCCCCCCCCAGACTCCACCTCTCTATTCTGACCACCCCCCTCTCATCAGCACGCCCCAGCTGCCCTTCGCCACACGCTTTAAAAACAAAAAAACACCCCACCACCAACAACAACAACCACCACCACCAACACAAACAAGCAAAGCATGAGAAACCTGATCCCGGAAGCTCGCAGCAGCACTGTGCCAAGCCAGCAACCATGAATAATTAATTAATGTAGCTTTCTCTCGCGACCTCTCTCTCTCTCTCGCCTTTTAAAGGCAAACTCCTTTTGTGCTCTCTCAAGCCTCCTACACACGGACTCATTTTCTTACGTGGGGGGGGGGGGAACGGGACGGGTGGCTGTGAAGGGAGGTGGAGTGGGGCCTGTCCAGCAGCCAAGTGACATCACCCGCGGGCTCAGAAAACAACAACAACCAGAGACGAAATGACCCCTCCCCCCCGTACCAAGTGGACCCTCTCCATCTCTTCCAGCGTGACCTCGCCCGCTCCTGATTGGGCACAGCTGACGGGCGTCCCCCCCCCCACCCACTCACCACTTGTGTGCCAAGTGTCTCGCTTAGGGGCCGTCCATAAATGACGTCACGCACCTGGGGGGGGGGTGTACATTTGTGACGATGTGTGACGAGGGGGGGGGGTGAGAAATGTGACGTTACATAAAAATGCGCAACTTTAAATAAATACTTAATTAAATAGACTTTTTTAAATAAATGTTTTCTCCTACATCAGAGTGCAGCGCCACATTAAATACGCACTACAATGACAATCATTTGAAGCATGTTTTTTTTTGGGGGGGGGGGGCAGAGCTTTGTGACGTCATATTTGACGGGGGGGGGTCTGACTTTTTGTGACGCCGTGTGACGAAGAGGGGGGGAGGGTCAAAAATCGTCCAAAATCGCGTGACGTCATTTATGGACGGCCCCTTACTTTCAGCAAGTATTTGGGAGTAGCCATGGGGTGTGGGTGGCGTTGCTGGCATCTCCGGCCGATATTTTGTCCCCCCCAAAAGAGGCGCCGATACGGTGCAAGATTCTACGCGTGCGTAGGAGGCATCTGTTGTCGGCCTGTTCTCTGGCGCCCAAGCAGCTGAACTGGAAAGGGGTCGGGTGGGTTTGTTGCTCCGATTTTTTTAAATGCGTAAACAAGCGAGGGTCAAGTGAGTGAGTGGGGTTTTGGGGGGGGGGGTTAATCTGAAAATGTGGCTTTCGGATAACGGGAAAAAAAATCAACAAACTTCGAAATCGCTACATGTTTCACGATTGTGTTTGGGGGTTTATTAGGGTTGTAACTGTTTCGGGGTGTTACCCAACCGAATGAGATGGTCAGGTTATCGTCAATCTGGAGCTTTAGCTAAACACGCGTGAAATTTAGATTTAAAGCTTTCGTGACTGCAGGGATTCATATTCTTGGTTCTTTCGGTAAAGTCACGTAGAAGGGAAATAATAAAATAAAATCAATTATTGTTTCATATTTTTTTTATATCCCTTCTACGTGACTTTACCGAAAGAACCAATAATACATGTGAAATTGACTGGCTTACATTTTGTAATATGTATAAAACTGAAAAATGTATGCTTACTCAGCTGATGATAATATAAACAATAACTATGTTTTTGTGGGGGGGGGGGGGGGTTATTGCCTATAACTCTTATTATCCGTCAACAAACATTAAACGCTGAAAAAACATCCAATGTCACGCACGCAATTAAAGTGCCTCTAGCTCGTTTTTTTTAAACCACAATGCATTTCCTGAAGGGCATAGTTCACCGCTAGGGTCAAGGTTTCGTGGGGTATGTGCCACGCGTTTGTAAACAAAACGTAGACACAGCCACGCACATTTTATTTGGGCGTTGAGGGCAAAAAGAAAACATCTCTCTGATTTCGATGTAAAGCTTTCGTGACTGCAGGGATTCATCTTCTTGGTTCTTTCGGTAAAGTCACGTAGAAGGGAAATAATAAAATAAGAAAAATAAAACATAATAAAATAATTCTCACGACGTTTCGGCCACAACGCAAGCAGCCGTCCTCAGGTGAAGAACAGGTCTGTCGGAAAGAAAGCGTCTGAATGACAGACCTGTTCTTCACCTGAGGACGGCTGCTTGCGTTGTGGCCGAAACGTCGTGAGAATTATTTTCTTATTTTTTATTTTTCTTATTTTACTTATTTCCCTTCTACGTGACTTTACCGAAAGAATCAAGAAGATCTCTCTGATTTTTTCCGTCAAGGCTCTGTGGACAAATGTTTGCAACCCACTTGACGCTCGGCGCAGAAGCTCCCCAGGTATGTCTCGTGGCACGGCAGTTTTTTTTAACGGTGGACACGTTTCTTAAATCCATCCCCCTGGGGGTAACGTGTGGGTAAAAACCCTCTTCCGAGACATTTGACCGGCGTGGAAGAGTAGACCAAAACACCCTCAAGAGTGGCCCTCTGGAGGTCCTTCCACTATCAGTTTCAACGAGCAAAAAATGTTCAGGGCCGTGCCTTTCCCGGATTTTTACATGGCTGCCGTAGATTTCTCGCAGGATGGATTCTGTTGTGACGATGGCGTTAGTTTGCATTGTGAAGCAATGCACAATTTGTCGAGAACAAATACGGCATTGTGCATTATCCTGGAGTTGTTTGCTTGGTCATTTTAATTGTCGCGCGTGTAAGCGTGGCACCGTGCACCAAGATAATCACAGCAGCAACGACGACAGGCCCAAGCTACGATCGTAAAATATCAGACAAACAACGCACAAACCCACGTCTTAAACCCCAAGTTAATGCTCTAATTGGCCACTGTATACAACTCACTATTATGTAAGCTTTGCCAAAGGACCGAAGGACATTTTACTTACTGTATTCGACAGAAACGCAGTGCATCAACCACTACACTACCACTCACCATGGCATTGCACACACACACATCATCTTATACCACTTACACACACACTCATAGAACACACACACGTTAAAGGGCATTATCTGCCGTGCTCTTAAGCATTGATCTTGACCACGGTTGCATTAACTCTGTACACTTTCAAGACCATTAAAAAATGTATACTCTTGCATGCACGTGGGCACGTTCTTAGAGGGATAAAGTCAATTGCGAATTTGCAAGTCATTATCATTTGCAATTGATTATTGTGTATGTAAATACATTTTCGTGGCGTGAACACATGATGTGGACCTGATCGCTTCGCTTTCATTAAAATTGACCGAATCTTTATGAATCAATTCTGAATATTTCGAATTGCTGAAAATCGATAAGACGAATCGAAAATAATTATTTTCAAACCAATTACTCTTTGTAATCTCGCTACGATTTGAACAAGCTGAAAATGTGGACTTTGTTGACATTGAATTATAATTAGTAATTTTCCTTCTTAAACCGGTTAAATAATCTGCAGCGGCAATTAATGAAAATCATTTGCAACCTGATTTAAGCTCTTGCAGAAGAACGGTTGCCGGCGTCCAATTTAGACCTTTCAACACAACACCGTTTGCACATTCAAGTACGCGTTTTATATGTTGATAATGTTTACCGACCTTCTAACCGCTTGAGATTTTTTTTCTGCAATTGAATAATATCCTCATAATTTACATACTTTACACTGTCGTGTTTTTTTTCACATTTTCGTTCTTTAAAGTGGAATAGCAGAACAACATTTTCAGTACCATCATGTTGATGAATGATAACAGCAAACGCCTTTCATTATATCTATATTATTATTATCATGCAGATGACGATGATGATTTAAAGCACATAGAAATTCACCCCTCTGTCAATACGAGTCTCACGCGAGCAATTGCAACCAAACCCATTCGCTCCATTAACCGTTGTACCTGCTCTTCATCTCAGGCCGTGCCCTTTCCCAAACACAAAGCTGCAATCTTGGAACATTTAGCAGTTTAGTTTCAACTATTTATCTTCAACTTTCTCCTCGCCTCCGATGAGCACGGTTGGCTACGTACGCTTTCGAAAGAAGTTCAACGTGCGTGCGTGCAACTAATTTTTGGCTCGTCGCTGCTCGTCCTTGGCGCGAATTTGGAGTCTCGGCGAACGGCGGGGATCGATCGTTCGTTTCGGCGCGACGATTTCTTGCTGGCCGCGGAGAAGATGCGTGCGAGCGTACCGTGAAGAGCCGTGCCCTGCGACCGTTTAAGTGCGATTAGCATCCTAAGCTGCTAGCGGACAGACGCGCGCGCGCCTACGCGCCTGTGATTTGGCACGTGAGCCACTTCCAACTCTCTTGTTTTGGCGGCAGCTGCTCAACGTGTTCGTGAGCCGTGCCGGCTGGAAGTGTGTGGAGAGGAAACGATCAAAGGCCACGCGAGGGGGTAGTGGGGTCGATGGGGCTGGCCTTTTTCTCAAATCTGCAGCTCCGTGTTTATGGCTTTGTTGTTGTCGATCGTCGTGTCGGTCTTGTTTTTTTCCATCCCGCTCATCGTTATGCGTTCATTTGTTTATTAATTACCACGGATATCCCCGGAATAGCGACTCGCACCATTAGCAGACGTGTATTGCACACGTCGTCGTCATGATCAGCCCTGGTCAATCCACTGCTGGATGGAGGCCTCCCCAAGCCATTGCGACAATCCAGCAATCCCACGATGCAGTAATTCAACCCTTATGGAATGTGTGCAAATCAAAATTTGACAAACGCGTACTTGGTCAGATCAAGGAATGTACATAACTCGGGAGCTGTACGGATTTCTGCGTCAATATCACGAGGGATTGCGACGGCCTTGGGTAGGCGTTCATCCAGCGGTGGATAGATCGGCGCCGATGGATCAAACTGCAGGAGCGTCGCTCAATCGGACTGGCAAGCGCAGCAGCCTCAACAGCCCCTTGCCTCGTTATCAGGCATACCATTCTCGGACATTTTTGCAATCAATCATGGCGCGTTGGTTATGGCCCAATGAGTCGATGAGTAATCGCAGGGAAGTCATTCGCGTGCCGCATAATGAACTCTGTGACCACTGGGCGCTGTGAGTGTGGTGTCTGTTTAAACCGCAGCGACTCTGTCAAGCTGCATCTCAGACACACACTCGGCAAAGTGTGCGCGCGCATTTGTGTGCGGAGACTGCTGTTTGGAGATGTCACTGAAGCTGGCCTCGACATCAGCCATTCCACTGCTCGATGATTGCCTCTGCAGTGCTGTGACCGTCCGTCACACGCCACCGTGGTCAGTCGTCAATGGCTATCCTCGCGGTCGTGTTCTCTCCTTGAAGTGGATTCTTTTCTAAACGCATTCTAACAATCCACCCAGCAGCTACGCACGAGCCGGTCTCATCACAAACATCTCAGCAGTGGAAGTCCTTTAGGGTGTGTTTTCTCTCCTTTCGCTGCTACTCCTTGGTTAGGCTCGACCACTGGCCATCGTCCACTCTTGCGATGTGCCCTGCTCAAGCCCACTTGCTTTTATTATCGTCCAAATTATTCATTTAGCCTGTGTGCGTGTTCCTTAAACCCGGTATTCCTCGTTTGTCGCTCAGAATTTTCCCGAGCGTGCATATCTCATCATGCTTTTTCGTGCACTGTTTGAACTTAATGCGCACGTTTATCAAAAGCATAAAGTTAATGATCATCAACGTATTTCATCTGCTGTGACGTGTGGATCCGAAAACATGCACACTGATGAAGTGGATGGAACAAAAACTCAAAGTTTTCGAGTTTAAAGATTATTTTGTTGAACCAGGCGATAACTCGACAGACCAGGAAGAGTCTCATTTGTGCGAGTGACCTGAGAAAAGTTGGTCTCACGATGTGTTTACGTTTGTGAGTACCACGAGGATAGGGTTGTAACGAATTGTCAATATCGCATCCAAAAACGTGGCACATAAATCGCATCTCAGCGTCGTGTTCATTTGCACTCTGCAAAGTTTGCCAGCGGTGGATATTCACAAATGGCTGGAATTTTATTTAAAAAAAATAGTTTTTGCTGTTGTTCCACTGCTGTCTTGTGTGGGTACTTGCCACAAAATGAACACTGCTGCTGATTTCAGTACATGGTTTTGGACGCATGCCTGTGTACACATCAAGTGTGTGACGATGAACAGGTCCACCGATGTAAAGTCAATTCGTACGCTCGTGATGCGCTCGTAGAATCGTGCGTGCGAGATGAACGATGCTTTTTTTTTTACACACTTTCATTTAACTCACTCTGTCTGTTGTTGTTGTATCCTCAAATCTTGTAACTCAATTTTAACCCACTTCCCAATGTGCTATCGACTGCAAACTTGGTATACTTATGTCATACTGATGACAATACTATATTCTATCATAATTTTTTTTTAAACCTTCTTTTTTATATGTTATGTTTCGGCTTGGGTCTAATTGTCCACGGTAAATTGACGTTGGCTGTAATTGGCCACGGTCCCTTACGTTATGGCAAGCTTCGGGGCCACTTTCTGGAGTCGTGGAGTTCTGCCATTACTAGTACATTTCATGAAAGCGTGTTTAAAAAAAAGTTTTTTAAAATATTACTTATTTTTACTCGCATTTCTTGGATGTGATTCGTTAATGTGACCCTTGCAACCACTGGAGGCGCTACGTTGGACCGCACGATATAATTAAAAAAAAATGTTGTCGTATAGTTTCTGGTATCGAATCGCGAACCGGAATTGTGGCATTTCATAGAATCACAAGGTTGGATGGGGGGCGGGGGGGAGCAATCGTTGCAGGTCTCACTTTATTGGCATTTATACGTCTCATATTGCTGACTCTTTTAAGTATATAAGCTGTTGAAAAGTCGACTCAGTGGTTTTGGCAACATTAATTACGCTTTACAAAAAAACCGACCCTAAGAGTCTCTTTATTCTTTGGACATAATCCTAAATATAATCTCGGACGTAATAATACGCCGTGTTTTTTTCACCCGTGATGTCGATCCCGTCCTCTACCCTTCGCTTGAATTAAGAAGAAAAAAAAAACCACACCACACACACCGGCAGCCTCTCGGGGAGAGGGGGAGGGATGCTGGAGGATAAAAAAAAATTGTAAAAAAAAAATAACAACCAGTTAAGGCCAGGACTGTTCCCGTTCAGTTTTCGGTCAGAACTGCACAGTAGTTGTGATTAAACAAAAGATCATCTGTCCAAAAACATATGTTCCGCTGGCCACACCTCCCTCCTCTCTTCCATGCGGTGCACATGTTTTTCATTACCCCCATAATGCCTCAATGGCCTTATTTACACCAGACGCCACTGGCGCTGTGTAAACAGGCGAAAACACCCAAGTTACAGTCGCATCGTTGTCCGCGCGTTCGCGTATAAAATTAATTTCATTTTGTGCCCTGGTGCCTACGTGTCTGCAGACTTGTGCAACTTTTTTTTTTGTCACAGTGCGCCACTGTTTTGTCCACACGCCGTGTCTGCGCGTGCGTGCGTGTGCCATGCGGTGCGTGTGTGAGCGCGTGTTTATGTTGACGTGCGTTGGAGGAACACGCCGTGCGTCGCTCGAGTACTCCGGCACACACCACCCACACCCCCCCCCCTCTCCGACGCACGCTGAGGTTGCTTCTCTTCGCGAGGTTTTTTCACAGTTTTTGAGCGGTGTTGTGCCCGCGCGGTGATAAAGAGGGCCCGGTCGCTTCAGCGGGTGTGGGGTACGAGTGACCGCGTGGACTAGAATCCGATGGGAATCTCCCACGACGATCCCGCACGTCCAACAGTGGATTGACAAAGGAGCTGTAAATGATTACTTGAGTGAACGCCTCATTCGAGACCCAAACACTGCACCTCCTGCTGGCTCTGAAGGACACACTTGTGGAACTATCAACACACATCTGAACATCAACGGCCCGATGCGCACCATCACCTTCGCGAATGAAAAACAAAGCACAGTCGTGTGATTGTCGCCATGCAACCCAAAATATGGACCTTACAGTAAACCCGCTGTGGTCTGCTCTCCTTCAACGGCGGAGGAGGAGGAACAGCAAAACGACACTCTGCTGAAGCCCTTTCGTTGTGGCCAGCAGAACTGAACGTTGGCATTTATATCTATTGAACATATTACGGCCATACGTAATAAAGTTGACTTGATTATAATTTGTGATTAGTATTTAATTCTAGAACCCGTCAAGAATCTCTAGGGCTTCGAGAGCCACGCTGGAGTGCTCGTCGGCTACGTGGTAGGGGTGGAACAATTTTCCCACCTCCCACTTACAATGTCATGAATTGTCTCGATTTAAGAATCCGATTCCTTTTTTTTTTGGGTTGAAAAATTCATGGCTCTCCCCCGATGTCATACTGGGTCAATTTGAGACCCTATTACCGGCTGTCAATGCTCGGAACGTCTCGCTGACTATCCGACAGAAAAAAAGGATTCTAAAATATTGGATGCCGCTAAACCTAAACCCAGTGACCCACCGATGAGACGCACATGAAGATGGCAGCACTCTTCTCACTCCCCAGGTCTTCTCTCTATTGACAGAAAAACACTCCACCTTATCCCACCCCGACCCAGACCCTAATTATTTCGGTAAATAAGGAGTAAGAGACACATAGAGGCTTAAGCGACACAATTGTCAGACTGTTGTTGACTTTGACAGATAATGAAAAAAATACTTTTGTAATATTGTGGAGAATGATTAGTGCTTCTTGTGGCAGCACTTGTGACATGGACCCATTGCATACAATAGTACAATAATACAATAATATTAAATTACATAAAACTATACATTTGCATTCCTTTGCCAAATCTACCGCTAAATGAAGGGCTTTCCACACTGTGTCGGTCATGGGGGTTTGTTTGACCATACCTCACATTGCTGGTCAGTGCATGTTGGCTGGTGATGTCGGGAGTTTGGTGGGGGGGGACATGTCTGGGTCAGGTATCAATCGCGATTGATGGCGGGGGGGGGGACTGCCAGGAAACAAAGTCGGGTCACCGGGTTCAACGCACAGAACTTTGACCACTGCTCCACCCCCACCCGCACGCATGACTTGTACGAATCTAAACGTGGATGCGAACAAAAATCGATTATGACAAAATGGGATTTCGCGCGTGTTATCGCGAGCTTGAAAATCGACGTCGACTCCCCCCCCCGCCCCACCAATATGGTGTGATGCCGAAACCGGGCCGGGGGCTTGCTTGTGTTGATCCAACGCCGCCCAAGCGAAGCGCTGTGTAGAGGAACAGACAGACGTGGCACACGGTGGAGCTGTAGCCGTAGCGTCTGCCGATTTACACAGCAGAGGGGTTAGCGGATACGCGCGTAACTTTTGAAGGAGCATCGCCACCCCCTCTCGAGTTTCCATGACGGTGCATTGTGTGTCAACCCGAGTGATCCCGGTTCAAATTAAGTCTTCCCAAAGTCCAAAATGTATAAATATTTCATTTGGCCTCTGTCCCCAGCAAGGGCCTCCCGCCAGCCCGGCCCCCACCCTCTCCCCTCCTCCAACCCAACTCACCGCTCCCTCAACCTCTGCTCGGCTGGGGCTGAAATGCCTATCCCAGGGCCGTGTTTGCATGGGCACTTTGGAAAAGTGGTGGGGTGGGGGGGCATATAAACAATGCAGCCGGGCCGAGCGCCCTACCGGTCACCGCTTGCGTGTCATGCCCTGGAACAGGAGCTCAAATACGAGGGGGGGGGGTGGAACCACGCACAACGACAATTGCCCAAGCTCTGCGGTCCCCTGCGTGTTAAGGTGCAGGTTGTTTTTTTCCCTTTTTCCCCAGCCCATTTATTGAGTGTTTTAAAAGGCGTGGGAGGAAACCGGAGCTTCGGAAGACTTTTGTGTTCACCCACATACAAGAAAACGAACGTTCTCACGAAAAAATGTCATCCAATCGCAATCTGACGAGCTCCAAAGTCCAATCGGCGCTTGGCGTTGGAGAAACTTGACGTTTTGGGCCTCGACGCCTGCATGCTGTGCTGTTGGCTTTATTGGTAACAATATCGCAGAACATGACGGGCGAGTGCTAAGTTCTTTGAGACGTCTCCATCTGCCCCTACCCTCCCTGCCCCTCAACTCTAACACAACACGCCTTCTATCCGTTGTACGATTTTGAAATGGGGGGGTGGTGGGGAGTTCGCGTCACGTGCCAGGCGGGCTGTAAGCGGTAGAGCGGATTAGCATTGTCGGGGCACAAACCGTGGAAAAAAATTGCCGAATTATCGAGTATTTTCCATAGGACAACCACCGCTGACTTCCCCGCAAAGTGGTACTCGCTTTTATCGACCCCCGACAGGGATGATGGGTTGAGTCAACCCCCAACCAGAATTTTCGCTCTCGAAACTCGCTCAACCGCAGATAAGTGCGTTAGCCACAAGCGTGTGATATAGTTCTGGATTCTAAACTCGTCCATTTTAATATTTCCAACATTTTTTGCTTGATGTGCCGTGCGTACGGTTACCACCGTGGTCATTTGTGTTGTTAAGCTAATGCTCAGTATTTACCTTGCGTGCGGGGAATTAATTGTCACGATTCTGGTTTACGATCCAAGAATGAATGTTTCTCTTGTTTGTTCCAACTCATTTGTAGTGCCCGTCTCGTACGTTCTATTTTTTCTCGTTTCTATTAGCCTAAAGATTACATCACCATAGTAATTTGCATATATATCGTAAACAACGCATTCTTCGGTGTACGATTTGTTGCAATTGTCGTCAGTGTGCGAAATTAAATGTAAGCGTTGACTCTGTACGCGTTTGGTATTGTGCGACGGTTTGCAACACGAATAGAACGTACGAAAGTTTGCGAATCATAAAGAGCTGATTTATGATTTTTTTTTACAAATTATGTGGTGATACTGCTGCTTGCTTGCTTGCTGCTGCGTTGGCAGCGATGCACAACCGTAGTGAACATAAAACAAGTCAACAACAACGTGCTTCAACAACTCCTTGTGGCCTTATATTTCATTATATAGGCGACTTTTTAGGCAATGGTCATTCTTTATAACACGTGCATTGCATGGGCCTTTTGCCCAAAACATACCCTCTATTATATATATTTTTAAGAGCACGGTGTTGTTGACAAATGTTGTCTTGCATTTTCAAAGCGCTCACTCTGCGCTGTCACTTTGTGCCTGTTTCTTCTCTGTGGATGAACAGCATGGCCAACAGCCAACACGCACACACACACATATAATATTTCTAGCTTGCATTAATTAAACCGCTGATAATTAGACCTTCGGCCGAGCCGGTCGTCTTTCAAAAGCGATTACGGCGAGCCCCTGCTCAAGAAGTTGGTGCCGTTCAAAATTCTCAACATTCTACCAGAGCTCCACTTTGGAAGTGCCCCCGAGGCTCAGCAAGCCAAACTAATGAAATTCAGTGACAAGGTGCGTCAACAGCCAACGCGTCAACAGGTGGGAGCAGCGGTTAAGGGGGGCGCGGGGGACTACGACATCGACCCCCCCCCCCACTCGTGGTTATGACGATAAACAAGAACTCCCACGTAGCTGCGGTGCTGAGAGCACCCCCCCCGACCGCCCCCACTCCGTATTCCCACCACCTCCCACTCCATCAAACTCTTGCGGCGTTCCCACGGCCACTTTAAAAGCGGGGCGGTTCTGGCCCGCGAAACCCAGGGTAAAGTGGGGCCCTAACTCGGATTTACCATTCCCACTGAAGTTATAAAAATAAATAATATTTTTCTTTTAATCCGGGAAAAATCCGACGAGCTATTGAGCTCTTTCTGCACAGATGTCCTGTGGTTTTTGTTTTTACCCAGCCAAGTTTTTCGTATCTGTAACCACGCCATTCCCTGCTTTATGTCGGCAGGGGGAGGGACCGAGGGAGGGGGGGCGGGGGGTTGTCTTTGCGAAGGGAACTGCAGCCCCCCCCCTCCTACTTTCTTTTAGCCGTGACCACCCTGGAAAAGAGCCCGTGGCAGCACGGGCTCGGCCACGGCCGCGGGGTGAGACGCCGGTTTTATTGGCGTCTGTTGCTCATGCGAGTGGTGGAGTGGTGGGGGGGGGCTGTGTGTGTGTTTTTGTGGGGAGAGGGAAAAAAAATAGCTACGTGCAGTGTTAGCTGGGGATAGAGTACGCTAAGTCAATCATGCAGCTCACCTTGTGATATAGAAACAAGTCAACACGTACATCAATAAAGCACTGTGGTTTTAAGAATAAAAGGTATCGTAGGTGACGTTTTAGGCAACGGCCCTTTTTCACAGCACATGGGACGGCCCCAGGCATCTACCACTGGCCTACGTGACCAAGGGGAATTGTCTGAAATGTCACCTATTATATACCTTTTGAGGCCACATTGTTGTTGACGGATGTGTTCAGTTTTTTTTGTATCATTTGTGCTTGTGTAATACTGACAATGCAGCAGCAGTAGCAGCAGCAGCATCGCCAGACAATTTGCTTAAACGTTGGAAAAAAATATTTGACTCGCGCACCTGCGAATTGTGACGGTCAAGCTGCCTATCAACAAGCCATCGCTTCTCTATTTGACGTAATTAATGTTCGTGTTTTGAGTTTCACTTCTCTACACCAAGGGATTCGATGTCCGGTCCTCACCGTTCGCGAGTTCTTATTCGGCAGTGACGGCGGCCCAGCGGCGTGCCGAGGTTCGCTGTTCAAATCCGGCGACCGCCCCGGTTATTACTGCGCGCGTAAATAACTTGTCAGACTACGTGCCGACTACTTCTCAGCGGACGTTAAAGATCTCCTGGCGTCATTCGCAAGAGTGGGGTATCATGTGTCGGCGTCGTGATACAAACTTGAAAGATTACGCTGCCAATGATACAATTACGACGTAGCAATCATCGCCGCCTCCCGGCGGAATAACGCCCCAGGTGTATTTAAACTCAAACCAATTTTTATTTTACCAGGTAAAGCCCACTAAGCTATATAGCTGGTTTTCAAATGCGACCTGGCCACAAGCGATAGTTCAACAAAGTGACTTATCAGCACGTGGAAAGTTACAGCAGCCAAATACTCCAAACGCGCATTTCTAAATGTGGATGGGAAAACCGGAGGACCCGGAGAAACATCCACACCACCACGGGGAGAGAGACACGCAAACTCCAAATATACAGGCATCAAGGTGTGAATCGGGATCGAATCTACGACCTCCTGTATACCAGGCCAGGTAGTTAACATCTAGCTCCACTGTGTTGTTCACTTGCAAAGTCACCCTTGCAAGTGAGACGCATCCTGACCTCTTAGGCTCTCCTGGTTACACAAAATAAACTTGACGCATAATTGTTATGAAATCATATTTGTGTATCTTCTCCGTTTTCAATCATCGTTGTTGAAAGTGGATTGGCACCGAGCAGAATTTCTGAAATTTCTTCCACCCTCCATTTAAATTTTTCTTAGGTTTGCTGTTTTCGTCATGTTTTCTTAGAATGTATATTAAGTCAGTCAATTTATTTCCCGCAAGAGCCATTGTTGACCCAAGAAGTGTTGTTTTATGTATGTTTCTCTGATTTATAATCACCGTACCTTTGTTAGTTTTGCCACTTTTGTCACGTGTATTGTTGTTTTTGCTTCCCTGAGTTGATTTATTGAGGACAGAGACGTTTCTGGAGATCTGGGGTTTGTCCGTTAAGAGTCAAATCAAGCTCGTTCCCAACTTCACCGTTTGATGATTATAATGATGATGATCATGTTGTTGTTTCAATTAAGTCTCCCTTGAAAAGGATACTTTTTTTCACGTTTCAAAGGACTCTCGCCATTTCTTGTTGTTGTAAACAAACGATTCGATTGATTGAAAAATCCTGTCGTTTGCAAAACGACAGCGCAGACTCGAGAATGACCCCAATGCTGGCGGGGTCCGCCGGTTGTCCTCACGGATTAGCCGTGGAAGCAAATGGGGGGTGGGGTTCTTGGGTTGAGGTGTGGCACCGCGCGCGTGCGAAGCTGCCCCCCCGCCTCCCCCAAGGAAAAACAAAGTCCTTGTGCAACTTGCTGTCGCACGAATCTTCTGGTGTGTCGCATTGAACGCGCGCGTGCCCGGCGCGCGTGCCCGACGCGCGTGCCCGACGCGGGAAGGGAATCGCAGAGTGGTCACGCGCGCGGCAAGAAAGCAGTTTTGCCCTCCTCCTTCGCTGCCTGCATTGACCCCCCCCCCCCGCCCCCCCCGCGAGACGGGCCACCACTTGTTTGCGAACCACCAACACGCAAACGCCTGCCGTCGCTTATTTAAAAATGCGTTACGTGCACAATGCCAGTGCCCCCCACCCGCCGCCTTCTAAACAATCTTGGCGAAAAAATAATTGGGGTGGGTGGGTGGCTGGGTAAACGGGGGCGGACTTCTAAGTTCATCTCAAATAGTTGCGAAGCCCGCCTACAACCATCGGAATGTCACGCAAACATTGTCCGTTTGTTTGCGTTTCGTGGCAGTATAGGTGTACAGGTTGGGCCTGTTTTTTTGTGAATGAAACAGGAGCTTGTTTTTGCCCTCGGGGGTGGAGTGAGAGGATGCGTGGGAGGGTGCCGTGCCTCATGCCCCCCCCCCTCCGTGTTCCTCGCCAGAGCTTCCCCTATTCACCGTGTATACTCCCCGAGCCCTTTGATGATTAATGGAACACAGTTCCCAAAATGCATCACCGCCGCCGTTCATTCCTTTACGCGTTCTTGCGCTCTTTCTTTCGACTTCAAAAAAGCCCATTTTTCCCGGGCCCCCTCTCAGCAGGCCTCAAAAGTAATAAAAAGTATTTTTTTTGTTTTTTTTTCACTTTTAAGAGAATGTTAATGTTGCAAAAGGTGCCATCACCGGCACCCTAACTTCCTTTTATTGGAAGTTACGTTTTGTTTCGAACGACACCGAAGCACCGAAAGGCAAACCCTTTGCGAAACGCAAACGATGTTTGCTTTGCAGGCTTCGAGAGGCACGTGCCAGACAAAAGGGGTAGAGGTTGGAGAAGGGCGTTGAAGAGACGGCAAGCAAGCGGCTTGCCTTGCAACTTGTACATTTCATCTGCGCGCATGTGACACATCGTAGAGATTTTCTTTTTAACCGTTCTTTTTTGTTGTTTCGCGCATTAAACTACTTTAGTTTGTTTTTACGTGAAACGTTTCTCCCTCGTTAAATGTTTTATTTACACGACGTTGAACACCAGTTCGGCCGAACTTTAACAAATACACACAAACAAAGACAAAGGTCCCCCGTATAGCCTTAACAGATTGTTGGGGCAAGTGATGTTATCGAGCACCTATGAAGGCCGGCACGGCACACGTGGGGGGTGGGAGACCAGCACCACGCCCGACCGCCTTTGTCTCCCCAGTAGTGACGTTTACACACCGCACCAGGTACTCATTTGAGGCTGAGTCGACAAAGGGGAGGCCCAGGACCGGTTCAGATAATCGTCACCGGTGTTGGCCGTGAGCGGGAATCGAACTCGGGTCGCCGGGTTCGTAGCGCAGCTCGGCCGAACTTGAGCAAAGACACAGACACGCACAGACCCCCCCCCTTCACTCACACATCGTCGCTCAAATTTCTCCACCAATCTCACGTCTTTATTAAATATTTTCTCCCTTTTTTTTCTCTCACCCATCCCACTTCCTGTCTCAAACCGCAGAACCCATATATATTAAAAAGCCCCACTTATTTCATTACCGTACCGCGTTTGGACAGGTACGAGCAGAGTTTGTATGTGTGTGTGTGTTTTTTTGGGCGGGTTGAGAGGGCTATGGGCGATACAAAAACAGGTGACGTCGGCCCCAGACTTGCTAAATATGCAGCCGATTTATTTTTGTACCGCAAGGCTTTGTTCGGAGCCGCGTTTGTTCTATGAATTTCCATTGGCTCCCTCCCGTGTGCGTGCGTCTGTGTCTCTCTATTATGTATATGAGCCGAGCTTTAAATGAATGCTCGCTTCTCGAATCGAATTATGCTTAGTGGGCTTTACCTGGTAGGATTGCGTTGCCTGGTAGTTATGCATGCATGTATGTTGAACTTCTTTTGCACCGTACGTAGCCAACCGTGCTGATCAGAGGTGCGGGAGGCAAAGAAAGGCTGAAGGGGCTGGCAACTTCTGCAAGCTACATTGTCGTGTATGCAGAGAACAAGACACGAACAACCCCGTAGATTTCAGATTCACGGATCTTTTAAGGGAAGAGGAATGCACGCATGCGGATTATCGAGAGAATACGCAAGTTAGAAACTTCTTGGTTGCTAAGAAAAGTAAGTAGGCTTGGACCGGATGGGTCGCTAGAAGGGTTCGGTGGCAAGTGGTGCAGTCCCATGACAGAGTGGCAATTCACGAAATCCACGAATGTTTCCCCTTTGTCGCTTCGGTCGTAGAGGAGGGGCTGTTTGACCATACTTCACCACGCTCGCGAAAGTGCCGGGTCGGGCAGAATGAATGGAGCTTTCCCAGGACCGATTTTGGATCACGCTCGCTCCTGATTTTTAGCCGTGCCGGAGAGTCACACTCGGGTCACTGTGTTTATAGCGGCGTGTGCTTGCCTGCTGCATCATGGTCACGTTTAAATAAAAAAAGACGAATCTACATGTCGTAGGTTTTTTGGCAGAAGAAGAAAAAACACACCCTCAAACGTGCTTGGACAAACGCCTGTTTTCCGTCGCCAAGGTGTGTTCGTCACAAACCGAACATTAATTTGCTCGGTGATACATCCGCAGCGCGAATCCGGTGTACTTAGCCGGCAAATCCTTCATGAAACGCGAGGCAGCCAAACCCAATCCCCCCCCCCCCCCCCGCTTGTCCACGCCCAAGCTGGTTTTTCTCGTCGCTTTAACCAGGTGACCAGTGGGGCCCCGGATCGTGGACGAATGAATGAATGGATGAAATCGGAGAGGGATTGCCATGCCCCTCCTGTTAAGCCGCCGCTCGTAAAAGTCAGAAAAAGAAATGAAATCCTGGCTGGGACAAGCGAAGTGCTTGGCCTGTTATAGTCCCATTCTGGATCCCTGAGCCAAGTGGGGCTTGGTGGGTGGTTGGTAGGGAGTTGGTGGGGGGGTTGGTGGAGGAGTTGGTAGTCGGTTGGTGGGGGGGTTGGTGGGGGGGTTGGTGGGGGAGTTGGTGGCGGGGTTGGTGGGGGGGGGTTGGTGGGGGAGTTGGTGGGGGGGTTGGTGGGGGGGTTGGTGGTCGGTTGGTGGGGGAGTTGGTGGGGGAGTTGGTGGGGGGGGTTGGTGGGGGAGTTGGTAGTCGGTTGGTGGGGGAGTTGGTGGGGGGGTTGGTGGGGGTGTTGGTGGGGGGTTGGTGGGGGGCTTGGTGGGGGGGTTGGTGGGGGGGGGGTTGGTGGGTACTGGCAGATGCTACGAGTCTCCACCTTGGGCAGTCCCTCACGAGTGGTGGCCACCATGGTGAGTATGGACCACGGACATGAATCTCAGGAATAAAATCTGTCCGTAATCGAGTTTTTTTTTAGGTTCGATCGCGTAAATATATAAATATGTCGTTAAAACCGCCATCACCCAACACAGCCAATTAGTAAGGTTTGTCACGTAAACAAAACGTGCCAATTTAGTTATGGGTTCAGTACACCGGTGTGTTGGAGAGTAAACCCACACCATTTACAATTCGGGTGACTTTTTGCCAGTAAAATTATCGAGCAATTAATGTTCGGTTTGTAAATCAACACCTTGACGATGGGAAGAGAAGAAAAACTGTATAACGTTGGTCGCGAAAGCCTAAGTGTTTAGCTAAATTTCGCTCGTGTTATAGACACGCTTAACATTTGTGGTCTTGATCCGTAGATGTATCGTATCAGAAGTTGTGTTTTTGTTGTTGTAAACTATGTTCTCTGTCAATCCGCACACGACGGTACCCTCCTTTAACAACCGTTTCTCATCAACAACAAAAAAACCTTTCACGGTGACCTTGCTATCATGCATATTTGTGATCGAGCGATAACATCCTTAAGAGCCATTTTTAGCATGCGCCATCCTTGATGGTAACTGATTTGCGTATTTTTTGGTCCGAGGACCCTTCAACCCACATTGACCAGCACGGTGAAGTAGTGACGAACACAAGCCTCACGACCAACACGGCATGGGGATGCCATTACCCAGCAGTGGTTTCATGGAGGAATGGCGAAATGTAATCTGCTTCGCCTGGTATGCAAGAAGGCATGGGTTTGATCCCGACCACTGACGCCTGTATATTTGGGGTTTGCATGTTCTCCCCGTGGTCGCGGGGATGTTTCTCCAGGTCCTCCGGTTGTTTCGCTCCACAGTTATTTAGAAGCACGCTTTCAGAGTATTTGCCTGCTCTAAATTCCCGCATGATGATGAGCCACTTCGTTGAGCTATCATTTGTGGCCAGGTCGCTTCTGAAAAAAATCTCTAATAGCTCAGTGGGCCTTACCTGGTAAAGTAAAAAAGTGTCATGGGTTATTAATTTTACGTAATCGTTGAGAGCGGTGGAATGAAAACGCCGACTCGTGTGCATGCGCGTGGGCGTGTGTAGGCTGTAGACTCGAGCGTTTCGTTTCTGTGAACAAAAGCTTCATGGCTCATCAGATTCCTCCAGGATAAATGAATATTTTGATTCTGTTCCGTGTGCCGCTCGCCGCCTTTTTGGCCTGGGGAGGGCATAGTGTGGGAAGTGTGGGGCCAGAGTGCCAAAGTATAGCCCAGTGGGAAGGCCAAGAAGAAAACAGAACCTCGATATACAGGGCGGTGTTTACAAACGCAGGGACTGTTGCTCTCAAACCCATGACCACCCACACGGGGAAGGAGGGAGGAGGAGTTGTTTGGGCGGGCACCTGGAGACAGCTGGTTTCGAGCCAACTTAGCCCCCAATGGTCCCCTCCATCCTCAAACGCGAGCGTCCCAACCGCTGCCCACAACCACCTGATGCTCCCTCCAACCACCGCTTGCGCCCCCCCCTCCCTCCCCACCTCCGCTGCTCCAAATTCTCCACACACATGCAAATCGCATCAAAGTAAGATCTCTCTCTCCCGTGCAACAATGAGCACACAATGATGTGGGGTCGCGACCACCCCTCCACCTCTTTCATCCCCCCCCTCTCCCCGCAACCCTTGCCCCCCACCCACCCCACCTCTGCCCCCTTCGCCCCCCCCCTTCTCCCTGACCTCCGCCACCTCCCTGTGTCTCCCACCGAAAACATTCCTAGCCGAGACGTCGGCCGGGCCGTGGCAGGGGAAAGGCCGTCCTTTATTCAGTGGAAACTCAACACTCAACACACTGCCCCCTCCACAACTCCGTCTTGATGTAAAACTTGGCCTCTCCGATACCTGCCCTCCTACCCCACCCCTCGGTGTTCCGCAACCTACGCCGTGGAGGATTAATTGCCGAGCGTGCTCCCGTGCGCGCGCTCGCAATTAAAGCGTTGCGACGGCGCAGTTGTGGAGGTCACGCACGCACGGACTCGCGGCGGTGGTGGGGTGAGTGCCGGGGGGGGAGCGGGCGTGAGTCGCCCAGGTTTGTGTAAGAGGTCACGGGGGATGCGATGGCACAGCGAGGCTTTGGCACCACGCGGGATTTTTACACCACGTCCTTAGGCTGTCCTTCTGAGTTGGGTGGTTGTGCTCACGGGAAGGTTTTTTTTGTTTTTGTTGTATCTTGGCGCGAGTGTTTCGGGAATTCGGGGTGGGGGGGAGGTGGAGAGGAGGGGGGGGGGGGGGGACATATAATTAATTAATTACGGCCCCCCCACCCACCTCCGCCATTCTCACGTCGCTATCAACTGAGTTGACCGCCCGCTCAGCGAAACGTAAAAGGGATTAGGATTTACGTGTGGGCGGGCGGGCGGGGGGGGATGGTGCTCTGTGTGGGTGACTGATGTTTGCATAACGTTCGTTATGCAATTCACCACTCGGGCAGGCGCGACTTTGTCTAACCTCCTTCCCCCTGTTACGTGGCCTGAGCACCTGTAATCTACAGCTCGGCTTTGGTTTGAGGGTAGATCGAGTTGTCGCTGTCCGTATGTCCGTTGCCCGTCGCGGGGCGATTCCGTTTCTACGCCGTGAGCGGCTGTCAACATGTTTTTCAGACTCGGGCAGCCCCTAAATCAAGAAACCCAATGACACCGATCCGGCTCGTTTGAGGGCTCCGCCGTAGACGATTATTCACGCTGTGCAGGGGAGCTGCACTCGAGTTAGGGGTCAGTTTGCCAAATAAACCAAAACAACCTTGCATCCTGTGTGTCTGCGCGCCGTAAATATCCAGAGTTGTGGTAGTTAGCACGCGGCACTACGAACCCGGCGACCCGAGTTCGATTCCCGCTCACGGCCAACATCGGTGACGGATATCTGAACCGGTTCTGGGGCCTCCCCTAGGTCGACTCAGCCTCACATGAGTACCTGGTGCGGTGTGTAACACATCGCCACTCGGGAGACAAAGGCGGCCGGGCGTGTTGCTGACCACTCACTCCCTCGTGTTCTGTGCCAGCTTTCATAGGTGCTCACTAACATGGCGAGATGTTAACTACCTCGCCCGGTATATAGGAGGCTGTGGGTTCGATCCCGACCCTGAAGCCTGTACGTTTGGATTTTACATGTTTTCCCCGCGGTCTCGTGGATTTTATCTCCGGATCACCTGGTTTTCCATTTCGAATTAATATAGAACATTAGTCTGCTCTTCATGTTCATGCGATAAGCCACTAAGCTGAGCTACCATGTGTGGCCAGGTCGCTTCTGAAAAGCATCTAGCGTAGTGGGTCTTAGCCTTGTAAAATAAGATAAAAAATGTGACGGTCCAACCTGATGACGGAGACTTGTGTTGCCTCCGAAACGTCGTGATTTTTATTATTTTATTTTTATTAATTTTAATATAATTTTTTTTTTACCTACGTGACTTTACCGAAAAAACTAAGCGTATAGGCTAGCCTGATCGATTGATGCATTGCATTTCGTCGATACATCGAGCTGCTGACCTGTGTTTCCGTCGCCTCGGATTGCGATCGTCCCCGCCGTACCCGAGCCGTCCTTTCCTCTCGTCTGCAATTGGCCGCCAACACAAAAATGTCACCGTGAACTTTGCGCCGAGTTGGCCCCGTTTCAACCGGTGCCCATTTCAATGTCACGTGATGTAGCCGTTGTCTGTTTTCAAAGCCGCCCGGAGGAATTCCCTCCGCCGACGGTGGAAACGTTGGGCTTCTCGGGCGCGGCACGACGAAGTGGAGGCAGATGAACGACACAGATTCTCCAAAAACTGTTAAAAAGGGCTCTCGGCAAATACGAATCCCGTGATGTTATTTCAATGCTTTTAGTAACGATGATGCCTGTTAGGGAAGTTTATTTAAAAGCTGTGACATTTATTACGGTGAATAATGCCTTATACCCTGCGATTTTGCACACTTGTAAAGTGGATACGCGATTACAATCGTGCTATTAATGAGTGCGGAGAGCCCAAGCGGGTCCTTCTAAGCGCCGCGCCACGAAGCGGGAGCCTTGGGTTTGATTCCCGACCGTGGCTCACTGCAGCGACAAACGGTCACGTGATGGGCCTCTCCGACGTCGACTCGGCCCCAAATGAGGACTCGGTTTCCGAGCAAAAGTGGTCAGGCGTGACGCTCGCCGTACCCCCCATCGCCCTGGGGTCCTGCCTTAATAGGTGGTCACCAGCAGCTTTGCCCCTCGCAGTCTCTACACCTAACCCGTGGGTCTCTGCTCACCTACGCTGGATACAATCCTCGTCGGACACAAGCGAGCACGCCCGCCCGCCGTCACAGTGTTCTCGTCCCTCTGCGCATGACGGGCGTGTTTGCGCGCCGCCGCTGCGTGTTTTACGCACGCACACGCTCTAGCTAGCTCGCGCGTCCACACCTTTGCATCTGCTTCATCCGGTCACTTCCCGTCGTGTTGTGCCAACGCGAGCGAGATGCAGGTGAGCGCGCACCGTTTGCATGGTAAACAACGCCCGCCGGTGTGTGGACACACCCCCTCAACCCCCCCCCCCCCCCCCAAAAAAAAAAATATCAATTAAATTTTAAAAATGAATGCACACTGCTCAAAACCGGGTCATTTGTCTTCGTGCTCACAATCAAAACCACTTTTCAGAGAGTGGGATGCAGATTTGCTTGTTTTGCTTCACTTTCCAGGCGCTATGCCAATGCGTGCCTCCTCGCAGTCGGTGGACGTTGTACAGAGACGGACAGACAGGCACGATCCTCTGCTTGTTTGTGAGCACCTATTGAAGCAGGCGTCATCACGCAAGTTGAAAGTGGGTGTGGCTAGCACCAGGCCCAATGACTGCCTTTTGTCTCATCATACCAGGCGCTTTTTTAAGGCTTAGTCAACCTAGGGGAGGACCAGGAGAAGTTTGCCGTTGGTGTTTGCCAAGGCTGAGGGATCGAACCACTTCTTCTTTCGTATGGCTGATGTAGATGCAGAGCAACAGCTAAAATTACAGATTCGGGAGCGGCGGAGTGCATCATCGCCGTGATATCTTCTTCATTTTTGTGGATTGGGGCATCGCGTCGTTATATCGTTGTACGGTCTCGTTCTGGATGACCGTGGTCACACACCGCTGGATAGTTTAAAAATTTTCAAATTTTTCCATCGAACCACTGATGGGGGTGAACTCCTGCTTGTTGCTGATGGACGGGGGTGGGGGGGGGGGGGCCCTCCACTCGAGGGAGCTCCAGAGAGACCTTCTAGGAGGTTCGAGTGGACGACTCTTTCACACTGGCCAGGCAACTTTGGAAGAGGTGGCAGTTAGTGCCAGAGGTGGGACAAAGTCATTGTTATGCAAGTCACAAGTAAGTCTCAAGTCTTTGCTCTCGAGTCCCGAGTCAAGTCGAGTCAAAGATGAGGCAAGTCCAAGTCGAGTCTGAAGTCATCAAAATCATGACTCGAGTCTGACTCGAGTCCAAGTCGCATGACTCGAGTCCACACCTCTGAGGTGGGACAAAGTCATTGTTATGCAAGTCACAAGTAAGTCTCAAGTCTTTGCTCTCGAGTCCCGAGTCAAGTCGAGTCAAAGATGAGGCAAGTCCAAGTCGAGTCTGAAGTCATCAAAATCATGACTCGAGTCCACACCTCTGGCAGTTACCCACACATCACCCCACCCCATGCGACCTGCGGGTAACGTCACCGCGGTGAACCCCATGTATGCCCTCTGGGTGGGCGAGAGGCGGGTGGGACGATACTGTGAAACTTGCGCCGTCGTTTCCGAACTGCCGGCGGCGCGAGAGGTAAATGACCCGGCGACCCCTGGATTTGCAAGTCCAGCGCTGACCATTGCACTGCTGTGGCGGCAATCCTGCTTCTAAAAGTCAAAGTGATTTCCTGCTCAAAACGAGCATTGTGGCGGTGCTCACCTCCTGTTTTCGGTGGTGGAAATTCCACATTCCTATGGCAGGGGGTGAGTCTGTCCATAGGATCAACCGTTGCCGACTTCCCCACAAAAGTGGTAGCTCACTGTATCGACCCTGGAGAGATGATGGGCTGAGTTAACCCCCCCCCACCCACCTCAACCAGGATGTGAACCCGTAACCTTCCGATTGCGAGGCGCTCGCTCTCCCGCTGATCCGTGGGGGCCCGGTAACGCTGAGCCCACGGTTCAATCCGCCTGTCCGACCGGCGGTGCGGCTTGATCAGGTTTTTTTTTGCCGTCGCTCGTGGGGTGTTTCTCACAGAGCGCGAGATGTGGCGGGGAAGAGGGAGCAGGGGGGCGGGGGTGGAGGGTGCCGGGTGAGTCATGGAGTTGGCCCTGGTACAGTTTGGAAAGAGAATAAAACTTTTTTTTCCGAGGAGGAGGAGGATAAAATGTTTGAAACGTGTATAAAAAAATAAATTTGTTTCGGCAAGTTAAAACACGCACTTTTCCAACTTGGGTCATGGCTACGCGCGTGGGAAAACAACTTTAATCCCACAACCGCGAGCTCAGATGTGGCGCATCGTGTCGTGTCTGTTTTAATTCACGCCGTGGATTTTTTTTGTTTTTAAAGCCGCCGTGCGAAACATTTCGGGGGTGGGGTGAGCGTGGTGGGGGGGGGGGCGGATCGAGGATTTCTCTGACCGTGTGTTGTTTTCGTCTTGCTACGACCGCTGCAACGTCCGTTTGTCGCTCGCGAATTCTAATTCGGCTCCTGCGGAATGCTGCCGGGGACGTGGGCGCCGAAACGTCGGACACGTTGCCGAATGTGAAGCGTGGCCGGCGGCGCGGGGAGCCGAGGGGTGAAAACGCAGAGCGCCGAGCGCAGCGTTAAGTGTTTCCCCTTTTTGTTGGGGGTTGTTTTTGACAAAAAAAAACTTCACATGAGGGTTGCCAGTTCGATTGGGGGGGGGAGTCTAGTAAAAATATTTTCAAAACGTGTTAACATTATTTAATTTATTTCCATTTCCCTTACAAAAATAGAACCGCGTTCAATGGAAGCGTCCTTTTTGATTTTGCGGCAGTCAAAACACCGGCCACGTCGGTGTGACGATGTGATTGCAGCAAGGGGGATCGTCACAGTTTAAGCCGAAAAGGGTTGTCCACACTTTTTAGTTTTTTCGGTAAAGTCACGTAGGTAAAAAATAAAATAAAAATAAATTAAATCACGACGTTTCGGAGGCAACACAAGCTTCCGTCTTCCGGTGGCACCGTCACAGTAACATTACTGTATCAAGTGGTGGAAAACTTTAGAGACACGAGACTATATTGAAGACGGAAGCTTGTGTTGCCTCCGAAACGTCGTGATTTAATATATTTTTATTTTATTTTTTACCTACGTGACTTTACCGAAAGAACCAAAGAGTATGGACCCTTGGAGTCGCGAAAACTTCAAATCTAGAATTAGGGTTGTCCACGTTACATTTCATATAACTTGTCATCAATCCGCTGCTGGATAAGGGCCCCACCCCGGGCTGTTACCATCTCGCACGGTTGTGCGATGCGACTACCCATCGAGCTCCTGCCCATGAGTTGATTTCATCGCTCCGTCTCCACGGTGGACGTTCTCTGTGTGGCGCATTCCTCCTTTTGGCTGCCACTCCGCCGTTAGTCTCGACCGCTGGCCGTCATCCCACCTAGCGAGAAAACCCACCCAAGCGCACTTAACTTCATTGCTTGCGTGTCCTGTTGGCTACGTACGGTGCGAAAGAAGTTCAACTAACATAAATACATTAACAGTCGCCACAGGCCTCCTTTCTTCTCCACGAACAATTTTCCCTTCTTGATTTATATATATTTTGGCCGTTCGTTCTTGGATTTTTTGTTCCCCCCGCCCCCACCCCCCAACGCACGATTGGCGGAGCACACGGAAACCCGAGCGAAATCACGTCACAGAGCTCGAGCGAGGAGGTAGCCGGAGGTCGCTGGGAACCGAGTCGCCGGTTTGCGGCTCGCGAACACGCGCCGGGGCAGTTTGAACCTGACGCGGCCGGTGGAAGAGCACGTGCTTGGCCGGCTGAGTTGTCCCCACAGTTTTTGCGGCGCTTACTCCGCGCCACTTGACGCGGCGGCGGCAGCAGCAGCCTGGCACAGTCTGTCTGTCGCCAAACCAAGACGAAAAAAAGAGTGCGGGTCCCTGTTCTTTGCCTGAAAGTCATTCTTTCGTTGCGTCTCGTGTTATTTTAAATGGTTGTTCCACGTGAAATATATGGCTCCGTGTGATTTTTGCTTCGTCGAAGTTTGGAGTGGGCGTGTGACTGTTCGTCATAGTTTTTTTTTTGTCACGAGATAAACTTTGGTTTTTAATCATATTAAAAGGTTTGCGTTTTGGCCACAGCTGCTATCGTGTTAAACACACCCGGAATTTATTTTTTCCCAACGTGAAGGAAACCTACGGTTTTTACCACGATGTGATTACTGGGCTGTACAATGCATCGCGTGGTTTTTTGAAGTCCTTAACATCCACACGATTGTGTGACCCCCAGGCACCCGCAGTTGAAATAAAGCAGGACAGTTGGGGAGAGCGGCTGAACTCTGTAAAGCGCATGGATCTATCGCCATCGGAGAAACGAGCACAACATTTGCTCTCAATTTGCTGGACTTGAGGGGGAGGGTAAAAAAAAACAAATTAACTGCGTTTCCACTCCGGTAAAACTATTCAGAATTAAAGCGCGCGGGCCGCGCCGGTCAACCAGCCACTGGGGCGGAATATCGTCGTCACTCGTAGGGGGATAAAAAAAATGCAAGGCTTTAATTCTTTCGGCAAGGTGTTGACTGACGCTGGGTGTTTACGGCCTCCTGCGTGTGGCGTGTGTGGTATGCGTGGCCCCCCCCCCCTCCGCGCCCTCCCCCCCCCAGCTACCTCCACGAGTGAGCGCGATGTTTAGCGCAACAGGCACAAATAATTGGGCCGAGTCATCTGGGTCGCGGGGTTTTTTTTTTTTCTGCCCGGCCCGCTGTTTGTGTCACGAACGGAGGCGACCCGCTGCCCAACTCCGCTCCGGCCACCTCGTGACGCACGCGCGCGAGAGCGCCCCTCTTTTTTTTCTTTCCGTAAGCAACCAGTGGTTGCCGCGGCTTGGGCGGTGGCCGGCTCGACTGGGAATATAATTAAATCGGCCGGAGATTGGAATTGAAAAGTTGAGTGACCTCGGTTACGAGCCGCCGACCCGTAGATTGCTCACGAGCGCCGCTTTAACGCCGTCCGAGCGAGTGGCCCACGTGGCGGTCGTCACCTCTTGTCGGTGGGCCGTGAGCCTGCGGTGGAAGTTCCACATTGCCACGGCGTTGTACGGTCCGCCACCAAAAAACAGCGCTCGTTTGACCGAGCCAGGAGGGGAGGGCTGATGTGCCGAGGAAACGATTCTCGAATGCTTCCGAGTGTCAGTCAACCACTTTGCCACGGCAATCAGAACCAGCCATGATCGATCCGCTGCTGGATGAAGGCCCTCCCCCAAGGCTTTGCCACGTCGCGCGGTCTTTTGATGCAGCAATCTGTCCGGCACGTGCAGGTTTCATTGCCCCTTCTCTGAGGTGTGTTTTCCCTCCCTTGGGCCACAGCGAGGCCTGGCTGTGTTCCTGCACCGTGTGCAACAAAACTCAAGGGACAAAATCACGTGACACGTTTTTAAGGATTCAAATAGAGCACCGCTTGAATGCGGTTTACCCTCTTAGCCAAATTATATGTCTCTCGTACGCGATTACACTACAGACACGGTATGCATTACATTAGAAAATAGTCGCGCGGTTGTTCGGAACCCGGCGACCTGAATTTGATTCCCGGCTAACATCGGTGACGAGCGATATCTGAACCGGTCCTGGGGCACGCTCGCCCTTTGCCAACCTGCACTGACCATCGTGGTGAAGTATGGTCAAAACAAGCCCCACGCCCGAGACAGTTGTGGGGAGGCCGTCAACCGACAGTGGACTGGCAAAGGGTTGTTATTAATATTTGTATTAATATCTACACACGCAACATTGTTCAAGTGTTATTCGGGCACTCAAAACTTCCGATAAAAAGTGTTTTTATAGATGAGAGTATGGCATTGTAGTCGTTGCAAGTAAATAATGCTCACTTTTACAGGAACACAAACCGAATGAATAGACAGACGCACTGGGTAATACGATACTTACCGAGAGGTCATGGAATGTTAATTATGGCAATTAAAACACAACAAGGCTATGGTTTCTCTTCATGCTAATTAGCACAGAATGCCGAACACTTCGCTGGTGAATATGTTTTATTGTTGTGCAGTGCTGCAGTGAGTGCTCATTGGCTCATTTGCAAGTGCAGATTCAAAATCACGATAACGATTGTCGTTTCTGATTTTTCACATTGATGAAAAATAAATTACATCACCTGACCTTAATTTTTAAACAAGATGTTTTTAACCCCCCCTGCCCCGCCCCACTCGCCCCGCCCCCCTTGCCCCCGCCCATCTCCAACAGTTGGCGGCCATGAGGATAATTCTAAAAGCAAAAATAATATTGCGACGGATGTCGGCATTTGGATAAATCATGAATTACCGTGTTCCCTGGATTATAAGAGACACCCCCCCCTCCCCTCCATATTTAAAGTAAAAGTTGGGAGTGACCCTTGCGATCTTGATAAGGTGCGTGTGGGCGACCGGATTCGTATAACTTTATTGACACCGGGCACAAGTTTGAAAGTTGCGCCTTATTTTTCAGAGCATCTTGTGATCCAGCGAGTACGGTATTTTACGAACCGTAAATGCTTCGGAGAGCCATTCCTTCTCAAAACGCAGTCCACAAATGAGCTCTGCTTGAAAATGGAACACAATGTGCCACTGTCATTGCCATACGGGAAGGGTTCGGACAAAACTATTGACCCACCTCCGTAGACATGCAACATTGGGCCAACGTTAGCATGTGGTTTGGAACAAGTTGATCCAACGTTCCATGCCCAACATTGCACGATTACTGGGATTATCCTTCGCCGTGAGGAGGAATCCCTGCTGGAGAAAGGCATGGGATGATATCCGGGGCGTACAAAAGCCAGATTTTTTCCGTTTTAACAACAGGGCTCGGAGGCCACGGCGTCTGAACACAATTCCATATTTTTTTCCTAGGCCCGAGCGGGGTGTGCGTCACACGCCTGTACGGTCACACGTACGGGCGTATTTTTAGGCGACGAGCGTTTTTCTTTAGAACGGATCTTTTCCCATGACCCAGGCTTGAAGGAAATCCAATAACACAGCCGCAAACTGCGTTACGGGTCAGCTGCTAACCCCAACCCACGCGGGGCCCTCCTCCTGCATGTACCCAACCCTGCTTGCTCTCCCCGCTAAGGTCACCGCTGCCCATGTAAGGGGCCGGCGGGGAGGGGGGGGGAGGCCGTGTGGGCAGCATTGCGGGCACGCCGGCCGTGATGACGACGGCGGCGGCGGCGGGAACGAGGGCGAAGAATCCGTGGCCCCCGTCCGATACGCGGCGGACAGTGAGTGATGCGATGCGACAGGGACCTGCCCGCTTATTTGTGCGCCGCGACGTTGCGAGGGTTTTGTCCGCAGCTGTTGCGGCTGGTCAAACGACGCCGGCTTAATCCCGCTCGCCCGCGTTCGTTCGCTCGCTCGCTCGGGAAGTTTGTCGGCCAAATTTAGGGAAAGGGGCGGCATGTCGCGTGGGTTTTTTTGTTGTTGTTGCTGCTGCTGCTGCTGCTGAATGGGCTGTAAGCGCTTGCCAAATTAGGCAGAAAGCTTTTTGAGCATTGCTGACATTCCCAACGGGCTTGGTGCGCTCCGAGGAGGTGTCACGCCTCCGTCGGGCTTGGCTGTTTTTGCAACCTGTTCTTGTCCAAATGTGGTATGCTTCGGACGCGTGTCCCGCAGTGGCGTTTTTGCGTAGAGAGATTGTGGAACGACGACGGAAAGTGAGGAGAGCGGGGGGTGGGGGGGGGTAAGACGACGTCGACGGCAGAAGTGAGTGTCGCTCTCGAGGTGTCGGTCGGGGTTAGGGGAATGCGGCGTGAGGCCAAAACGGGTACCGGATTAGAAGGTGTTTCCTATGACCCGAGTCACCATGAATCCTGCTGATCCTGTTGGATCTCGGGGACTAAGGAGGTGACTGAGCCTGCTTCGTTCGTCTTTGGGCGGATGACCACCAGGGCTTTCCAGACGTGATAGACGTGGGGCTGCGGGCTGAGTGGTCGCCAGGAGAAATCGGCTTAGCGGACGGAGGCTCACTCCCTGTCCACGTCTCACAATAAGAACGATTCACGCTCGTGTAAGGCGCGTTTCATCCCGTAGGTCCCAACGCGGAGCACGTTGGTAGGCGCAGCACCCTCCTGATGAAAGCGCCTTGAGACTCGCCGGGTGAGCACGGAGGTGCTCTCCGCGTGCGTTGGGGCCTCCACCGCCGACTCTCCGGACACGGCAGTAGAAAACCGTCTCCGAGGCTTTAAGAAGTGGTTACGCAGGAGCAGCGTCATGTGACATCTCCAGGGCAAATCGTACAAAAACACACGAACCCACCCACCCCCCCCCCACACACACAACCCCCCTCCCTCCCCCGCTAAACACAAACCAAATTGGTCCAGCCGGTTACGCTTATATCGTTACGCCTTCGCCCGTCGTGCCGGGGGTGACGGTGTGGGATGGTGGGGGGGGGGGGGCGTCGGGATGGCGGGAAAGGAGCTGTGCCCGTGTCGCGCGCGAAGTGAGCCCATCTCCTCGTAACGGCCGCGCTGGCACGCTGGGGCTGCACGAGGTGACCGGCACGCACCGGGGGGGTGGGCGGGGTGGCAAGCAGACGGTCAAGCGGGCAAGCGGGTTGGCAAGCGGGCGGGCGGGCAAGTAAGGTCTTCTGGAATCCACCGCTAAGCCTCTGCAAAGTGGCTTCCGTGTGCGGCGGCGGCTCTCTGAGCGGCGGTGACGGCGCAGAGAGGCCCCCGGGTCGTGTCCTGCGCGGACACCACGGCGAGACGCCCCGCCAGGCCCCCCATCCTCCGCTGGAGGTCGTTTTCTGTGCTTCTCCCACTGCTAATCTAAGCGCTCTTAAGTAATGTGCTTCCCTTTATTTCCTGGTCATTACTGGCAAGCTAATGCCAGGATATCTGATTAAGCCCTTGTATATCCGGTAATGTAGGTCTCGACATTATATATAGGGTACGTAGCGCTGCGAGCGTTATTTTGTTTTTGAGTAGGCACTCGTGTTTTTTTGTGTCCCCCCACAAATAATGCTCGCCCGAACGTCGATTTTCGTGAAGCGAGAGACAACAGAACGTTATGTTGCAGGTGGTGGTGATGGTGGGGATGGTGGTGGTGGGGATGGTGGTGGGGATGGTGGTGGGGGGGGGGGGGGCGGAGAAAAAAAAGTGAGAAGTCTTCGCGCTTTGGCGGCTGCGCAGTTTTTCTTCGGCGTGTTTTCGGGGGTCGTGCCGCCCCGTGTAACTTTTCCCCGAAGCGCCGTGTCCGACCTTTTCCCTCCAGGTGCAGGGCGCTTCTTCGGGAAACCGTTTTTAACGTTACCAACGTGGAGCGAAACCTCGGACATCGTGCCGAACAACACTCAGCGGCACGATCCGAAAACACGTCGCCACGGAGCTACAACACGACATTCAAGCAGATTATGGCAATACATTATTTGACATTTGCAGTCTTTAAACCGGCGTCGTTTTTATTTATTTAAAAGATTTGGGGTGGGGGGGGGGAATGTATTTGTGGCACGATGACCTCCGTGATTGACAAGGTCATCCCGGAAAATTCCTCGCCGAAATTGCAAAGTGTCTGCGAAGGAAACTCTCTCAAAGTCTCGACGGAGACCTTTCGTTGGTCACCCCTGTCGGGCAGCGGCGGCGACGTCCGGCAATGTTCCAAGGAAGCGGAGCCTTCAGACTTGAAAGGGTCGGTGGTTCCTTCGCCTCGATGTGGTTTTCACGGCGATGTTGAGCAAAGACTGATGTCTCGGAGCGATTCCCCCGTAGGGCCGTTGGCAGCGGTGGTCGTGCATGTCGTCGTGTGCGTACGTGCAGCGATTGGTCGATTCGTTAACGTGTGCACGTCCGGCCCGTTTTTGTCAATCCGCTGCTGGATGAGGGCCTCCTCGTGGCCATGCGGATTTTTTGACCCCATGAGGTTATTTGACCCTACTTCACCCTCTGCTGTATGTGTGTATATTGAACTTACTTTGCACCAGACGTAGCCAACCCTGCTAATCGAAGGTGTGGGGGGTGGAGGGCAGCAAACTAAACACAAGAAGCAGTTGTAAAGAAATGAGTTTTCTATCTAGGTTTAAAAGTGCATATCAGAAGGATACGCAGAGCGTAGGTGTGGAAGCATATAAGTTGGATACGACAATTGATTTCGCTGCACATCCCTCTGCTGGTGACCACGCAACCCTGGCAAGCCATTTTATTTTTATTATTATTGCAACCTGACCGTGAGGGGCGATCACCCATCCAAGTACTATCCAGGCTCAACAAAAATCCCGCTTGGCTTCCGATGTCAGAGTCGTTGCTCCGTATCGAATCTCAATCTCACGGCACGCATCAAATCACAAACTCGTTCCACAACTGGCCCCGCGAGTGGCAGGGGCTGGGCCTGGAATTCTGGATGCTCGCCAGCCAGGCAGGGGCAGCCCTTTGTAAATCGGTCGCTCCGAAATCTTAGTCTGAAAGGTTATTCTACCCCGTGACCCCGAGGTCAAGTGACGGGCCAATAAGCAGGCGCCGATAATCCGAGGTGGTGATGTCGCGCGTCCCGTGCCGGGACGGTTGAAATCCCGCTTGGACCGGCGATTCGTCCAGTCCGCCCACCCGGCTTGGTGATGGGAGGTCGTTCCTTTTCTCCATTGAGAAGGAGCCACTGGAGCTATTAGGAAGCCATTGGCGCTATGCACTCTTAAATCTAGATTGCAAACTAATTTCTTCAAAGCTTATTTTTGTGTTTAGTTTGATGCTCTTCCCCCGCACCTCATATTAGCACGGTTGGCTACGTACGGTGCGAAAGAAGTTCAGCATACGCACGTGGAACTTCCTCCTCCCAGGCCATCCATGCCGTTCCACTCCTCCATCTGCCCGTGACCTGACGGCCTCTTCCCTCGGAACGTACGCGCTGTGCAAAATAAGCATCCACGCGACACGAGGCGTCGCACTGTTTCGCCGCAGCCCCTCGCTCTGCGGTGGCACCCGGACGCCGTGTAAATCCGCGTTTTTATCCGCGTAATCCCATAATCAGTTCATGCACTACAGGTGCGCGGTGGACTTTTTACATCGCGGGATCGCGAGAGGTCAGGGCGCCTTGAGAAGGCCTTCATTCGGCAGTGGGTAGAGCATGGCTAGTGATAGATAGATAGATCGTTTATTGTCATTGTCACCAGTACAACGAAATTTAAAATGCTCACCAGTCAGGGCATCATTCATAAATTTAAATTAAATAAAACAAGAAAATAAAAATAAAATTAAATGAAAGATAATCAATTTATACTATATATGATGATTGTATCGTTTGCACAGGGGTTGGGGGAGCGCTTGTAGATGGAGTCACGGTGTGGTCATTGATATCATCCACGATTAATACCAACGACGTGACGGGCAAATTTGACCGGCACCTCTAAAAAAGGTCGCGACGTCCCCACGGCGAATGCTGTCGATGCCGTCAACGCCTCGCCATTACTTCCTTCCCCCTGCTAGAATCTGCAGTTGCTGCAAAAGACCCACCGCTCCAAGCTGTGCTGAGCATGAATGGGGCGCGATGTCTCTAGAAAGGCTTTGTCTGCATCAGAGTAATAGGCAAATAAAAGTTGAATAGGTCGTAAAAAAAAACATTGTATCGGAGCTAAACTCGCACTTTCCCGTAGATATTTCGTGGTATTTTTTGTTGTTGTTCATGATAAGCACTCTCCTAAAGTGTCATTAAGCCTTGAGTGCAGTGCAAGGCCGTAGGTGATGAGGGTTGTGATGGAAAGGCGGCATGTCCGTGGGGTGACGGTGCACTCAATATCTATTTTGTGAATGAGATGGTCTTACGGGCTTGCAAGCATCACTTAACAAGTTGACACTTTGGCACAAAGCGCCTTGAATGATTTAAGAAGGTGAAACTTGTTTGTGACGTGGTTCACATCTTTCATTTAACCACTTTGATATTATTTTAATTGTGGTTGATCTGGGACAGGGGTTGGCAACTTATATAAAATTCAGTTAGTTCGGTCAAAATAAACTCCCTCTATTTCAAGAGCCGCGATGCACGCGAATACAAGACGGTGGTCTTGAACAAATAACCGGTCACCAAGCAGTCCTTAAAGAGCTGCGTGCCATTCCAGAGCCGCAGGTTAACTGCCCCTGGTGTGGGAGATCAACAATATTGTTTTTGTGGAGGGGACACAAAAAAAAGCAATGGCTTCTCTTGGAGAATGTGTGACAGGGGTTAAGCTGGCCAATAGATGCACAAGGTCAGAGGTCGGGGAAGGGAAGGGCATTGCAAAAAACCGGAGACAATTAAAATCGATATTGATTACTTTTGTGTTCAAAAAGAATGCAGTGTGGTTGTCGAGCGCGCTCTCATTTGGCTTAAGAAAAAAATTCGAGACAGGCCCTTTTGTGATCGGGTTACAAACTAACAGCGCGCAAAAGTAATCGCTGACTGGTCGACGCAATCAATCACCGTTTCAAATCTACGCGGGAACCGTTGGTGGAAACGGACTTTTATTTGAAAAATTTCGTGAAATAAATCCTGCGGGGGAAGAAGAAAAAAAAGGCCACGGGTTCAATTATCCCGAGGTCGTTGACAAAAAGACGCGTCTGGACGAGGTTGAAAACGACGTAGATTTCCGCCTCCCGCGTTCCTTCTTTTTTTTTTTGGGGGGGGGGGGGGGGGCACACCCATGTGAAACTCAGTCTGTGACCCTCAGACACAGCTTTTTTTTACTCTGCTTGACATTTCCTCCGCTTGACATAATCGTCGCAGTGGATTTTCAAAAATGTTATTGTGACATCTGGAGGCCCTTCGGCCGTATTAGTGTGCATCTGTTTAGTCTGTCCCTCAACACGTTTGGGCTTCCCTATCAGAATGTGACAATTTTCACAGCCCTGGCGCGAATGCGACCGTCTGCTGTGTGTGTTTCTGTAAATGTTTTTTTTTTCTCCTTGGCCCTGTTTATATAACTCGTTGTCTGTACGTTGTGCTGAAACGTGCAACAATTTTCTTGCCGTTTTTTTATTCTCTCCCCCCCCCATCGCATCATTTCTAATGGGGTGTTGTTGGCACACTGTTTAGCATACCACGCTGATGAACCCGGAAACCTGAGTTCAGTTCCTGGCCACAGCTGTGATATCTGAGACCACCCCCCCCTTCCTCCTCCACCCCTCTCATCATTAACCAGTGTGGTGAAGTATGGTCAGACATCCTCCACGAAAGACACGGAGTGTCGGGAGTCTACTTCCAGCAGTCGATCGATTTAACCTGTCACATTTATAAATAAGTATTCGGCCTGGAGTCCAGGAACTCATTGTATGTGCTTATTGTAAGATTTTTGTTCAGCCACTTAATGAGTTGTCACATGAATGTGGGAGGAAACCGGAGTGCTCTGAGAAAATCCACACGTGCAACGAATAATCATTTCAACGATTAAAATAATTGCGGCTAAAATGCTCATGTAGCACGCGTGGAACCCTTAGTTTAAGAATCAATATTTTACTAACGATGCAAATAATACGCCCGTGTTATCTTTTGGCGACCGAGCGAACAAGACGGTGGAAACGCCTGCACACGGCGTTGAGTTAAACCGATTGAAATTGCGGAGCGGCGAATAAAATGAATAATAAGTCCGTCGCCGATTTGACGCGTTGAAGCCACGTCAAGGAACGCGACAGGTGGCGACGTCTAGGTGAGGCGTTCGTTCCAGCAGCGAATCGATCGTGGCGACGATGACGATAAGGATGCCAAGGAATGCAAATCGTGCCTATAAAGGTTCCCACGGCCGTCGCGTGGATGGAGGCGCCGGTCCGAGCGTTTGGGGGGGGGGGGGGTCACGTGGCGCTCGTTTACGGCGGCGGTGGCGGCGGACCGTTTGACCATTTATTTGTGACTTCTCCCCGTAGCCGTGCTATTGCTCGCCGGCTCCGGTTTTTCGTCACGCGACGTGTTTATTGCAGGATGCAGTCCACCGGCGACAAGGTCTGCGTGACGGCCTCGAGCCCTTGACCCCCACACCGCCCCCCCGTGCAGCCCTCGCGAGATGCGGACGCTCTTATCTGACATTGCCCCCCCCCCCTCACTTTTTGTGTTTCTTTCGTGGTGCCGCGTTGCGACGATGGGTCGCGCGGAGGGATTGATTTTTTTTGTTCCTTGCGGGATGGAAGATTTTTTTTTTCCTCCCGTGAGGAAGTTTTGAAGGAGGCAGAGTCCCAAATTGGGAACCCAATCCGCGGGTACGTTTCGAGACAAATGTAATAATTTAACGAGCCCTCGTCATTTACCCAATTCGACGGAGTAATGACACGTAACGTTTATTCATGGGTATCCGTGGCTTAGCCCGTGTTGTCCCGTGGGGCTTTCTGGCCTTATCTTCGTGGTTTCCTGCCTCTTTGCTTGCCAGATGTTTGGTTGCAAAGAGCATAGTTCGCAACCATTACTGTGATTTTCATGAAATTGTAAGTTGCGCTCGTAGTTACACTCGTCAGAGTAAATCTACCTGTGTTTACGTCACTGCCTGCAGGCGAAATTCCAATCACCCACGTCAACATGTGCACATTAACGACTGCCGTTCACTCACAATCGCAGTTCGTGCTGCGATCTCCGCTCATGTCAATTATGACTCCTGTCATTTAGCATCGGTGGCAAGTGATATCACAACCCGCCCCGTGGCCGACTCGGCCTTCACTGAGTACTTGGCACAGCGTGTAAACATCACCACTGAGGGGTCAAAGGTGGCCGTGCGTAGTTCTGGCCACACCACATCGCGGCGCTTGTGACCTAATGGGATCACGTCACGCCTAATTGGCTCCATCTCATTGCCCGCAGTTTTAGCTGCATCTCTAAATGACAATCGTACATACAGTGTCACGGCGGCGAGATGTCAACTACCTCGCCTGGTATGCAGGAGGTTGTGGATTTGATCCGGACCCCGATGCTTGTGTATTTGGAGTTTGCACGTTCTCCCCCGCTCTGTCTCCGGCGACCAATCCTGTGACCCCGTGGGGCGTGACTGGGATCTGTGTCGCGTCGGTGTGCGTCACCCTCGTGTGCATTTCAACTGAGATGAATATCCCGGGATGAAGACAAAAACTCAAAAACTTGAGGGGAATGAGAGCGGCGGATGGGGCTGTGATTTGGGTGGGCTTGAGGAAATCGGTAAAATTAATTCAAACAATTTACGCTGATTGATGGACGATGCTTAAAATATTAGCCTTGGGCTCGCCGCGATTGTGCCTTTCCCGGGCCTTGCGCTCAGGCTCCCGTCGTGACGAACGGCACTGTTTTGTTCGAGGCCGTAATAGACCTGCGCACGGCGCCAATAACTTACATCCCAGTAATCTTGCGAGGACGTCTACTGAGGAGATGGAGCGACGAAATCGGCTCAAGTGCAGGCGCTCCGCGGAGTATCACGGCATCGCGATGCGTGGTGTTGAGCATGACCGATGATGACGACGGTGATGCTGAATCGCACCGCCACAGGGAGGAGTGGTGGTGCAGTGGCTTGAACATTACGCTGTGGATTGGCCAATCGCCTGAGTTCGATTCCCAGCCCACGTCTGACACGGGCGAAGCGTGATCACTCTCAACAGGAGCATTGAGTGACACCCCCCCCCCCACCTCGTAATACTGGCACTGCTGTGGCGAAATGTTAATTTGCCTTGCCTGGTATACAGGACGACGTGGGTTCGATCCTGACTTTCACGACTGCATGTTTGGAGTTTGCATGTTCTCCCCGTGGCCACGTGAATTTTTTTTCCGGGTCCTGCGGTTTTTCCCTCCACAGTTATAATCAACGTGCGTTTAGAGTATTTGGCTGCTATGAATTTCTTCGTGATAAGCCGCTCCGTTGACCTGTCATTTGTGGCCAGGTCGCTTCTTAAAAACGGCTATATAGCTCAGTGGGCCTTGCATAATAAAATAAAAAATAGTTTAGTTTAATATGCTTTGTGGGTTTTCTCCGGCTTCTCCGCTTTCCTCCCACACAAAGCCAAAAACACTCTGTTCATAAAATTAGCCAAACGTCCGAATCAGACTCGGTGGTGAGACTTGGTAAGTTGCCATACTTACAATCTTCGCCATCGCCCCGTTGCAATGCGAATGGCTATCGTGCAACAGACTAAACGAAAAGGGTGGGAGGGGCGTGGTGCACTACAAACACGGCCGCCTGGTGCACATTGAATATCGCTAATAAGCGTTCACTTTTGATAGGTATCACCTTCCTTATGTAAAACACGCTCACTCCACAGCCGTGTAAGTGTCTTACATCAATAGCGTGCAAAGGGCAATTAACGCCGCACATGCAGTGAACCCTAATGACGGAGATCCAGTGAAACCCTAATTCCCATCGAGGGCCTTTGTCCAGAATTAATTCATCTTAACGCTCTATTTCACACGTAAGATGAAGGTTGCAGCGGCTGCTTTTCGGCGTGAGCGCGATTTCTTCTTGTTGTTATTATTATTTTTGCGTTCATCAAAAAAAATCGTGGCAACAAAAACAAATATGTGGTGCCACGTTCGCGGGTTTGAAAAAGCCTTTTCGTAAATCCGATATGTGAATTCCACTCCGTTAGAACCATTTCTCCTAAGTCCTGCAAAATGGGTAATTGTTTAAATGTTCCCGTCAGATATCGCGATGAAAGTGTAAAACGATGTGCTGCAGGCTTTGTCTGGTCATTCCCTCACCCGAAATGGTACCGCAGGACTGCAAAAATGCAAGAATAGATTTGAATAAATCGATCCCATTGGGATATCAGTCGCAACAACCAATGGCAGCACCTCCCTTTGCCACACTCAGTCGGCGGCGAGCACACAGGCGACGCAAAAAAAAAAACGCTCTAATTCAATCGAAAATTAAACAAACGAAAAATCCAACGGACGTCGTACTTCGTCGGTTAATCGACCCTAACAAAAATAAATCGACAAATTTAAACTTGAGTGCGTGCGTGCATTGGCGGCGCTATTATAACTGTCACCTATGTGACCCCGGCCCGCTCGAGAGGTTTTTCAAGGATACAAACGCGACGGCGGATGGCGGATGGCGGAATCCGTGGCGGCAGAGGTCTATAACCTGTGCACGTTAACTCCACAGGTTGTGCGCCGTGGTGGCGAGATGTTAACTCCCTCGCCTGGTATACAGGAGTTCGATCCTGAGCCTGACGCCTGTATATGTGGAATTAGCGTACCTCTCTCCCCATGGGTCGCGCGGATTTTTCTCCGGGTCCTCCGGTTTTCCCTCCACATTTAGAATTGACGTGCGTCTCTGATGACGGACGCTTGTGTTGCGCCCGAAACGTCGTGATTTATTTTATTTTCTACCTACGTGACTTTACCGAAAGAACCAAAGAGTATGGATTCCTGCAGTCACGAAAGCTTCAAATCAAGATTGAACTCTTTAATAGTTTAACACGTCGGCTTTCGCGACCAATATCATCCATAATACAGGTTTTGTTTGGTGGACTTCTCCACAAATCTGGCTGGTGGGTGGTTTAACGACACATTTATATATTTAAGCGATCTAACCCAAATCACCTGTATTATGAACTTTAATATGAATAACAATGGCCCAAAGGCCCAAAACAACAAGCGACCAGCAACAAAAAGCACGAGTTAACATGGCGTCATAGATAAAGAGTTCGAAAAATAAGAATATGTTTTTACCGTTTCTGGCAATAAAACAGGAGGTGTTTCGATGTTCTAACGCCAAAATAGAAACCTGTTTGCAAGGAATCAAGCCTGCATTAACCACACGTACTTGTGGCGAACATGCAAATAAGCATGCTCTGATAATAATGTCAAATATGCATCGTCTTTGAAATACTACTGTAAAGTGCTCTGCAATGTCGCCCCACAGGATTGTAGCAACGGAGAGGCACAGTGCAATGCTCTTTCGAATCTGCTATCAATGCTGTTTGTGATTTGAAGGGAGGGAAAAAAGAGCGCCACACTTAGTGAAGAAATAAAAAAAACTCACATCCGTTAAAACCGAAGGAATTTCTATTAAAACCGAGGAAGGCACTTCATCAATGAAGAGTAGTGCATCGGATTTTGGACCGCATCGCAGATAACCACATGGCTAACAGCTGGTTTCCACAGCAGGGGCCTTAGGCAGCCACAAGCCTGGGCCAGCAGAGGTCCAGACAGCCCCCCCCCCATCAACTCACCCCCCGCCCCCCCCCCCGCCGCCTTCTGCACTTCCATCACGGAATTATTGGCGAGGAGGTTTTTACTGTTACGAGGTAGCGTTAGAATAGGCAGTTAGCAACTACCGCTTCCTATTTAGACGATTCACACTTAGCGTGTGTGTCCTGGACACGGGAGCAGATCGCATTTCCTCTCGCTGACGTTTCCTCTCCGTGCCGTTTCCTCTTGGTGACGTTTCCTCTTCGTGCCATTTCCTTTCTGTGCCGTTTCCTCTTGGTGACGTTTCCTCTTCGTGCCGTTTCCTCTTGGTGACGTTTCCTCTTCGTGCCATTTCCTTTCTGTGCCGTTTCCTCTTGGTGACGTTTCCTCTTGGTGACGTTTCCTCTTCGTGCCATTTCCTTTCTGTGCCGTTTCCTCTTGGTGACGTTTCCTCTTCGTGCCGTTTCCTCTCCGTGACGTTTCCTCTCGGTGACGTTTCCTCTTCGTGCCGTTTCCTCTTCGTGCCGTTTCCTCTCGGTGACGTTTCCTCTTGGTGACGTTTCCTCTTCGTGCCATTTCCTTTCTGTGCCGTTTCCTCTTGGTGACGTTTCCTCTCCGTGACGTTTCCTCTCGGTGACGTTTCCTCTTCGTGCCGTTTCCTCTCGGTGACGTTTCCTCTTGGTGACGTTTCCTCTTCGTGCCATTTCCTTTCTGTGCCGTTTCCTCTTGGTGACGTTTCCTCTTCGTGCCGTTTCCTCTTCGTGCCGTTTCCTCTCCGTGACGTTTCCTCTCGGTGACGTTTCCTCTTGGTGACGTTTCCTCTTCGTGCCGTTTCCTCTCCGTGCCGTTTCCTCTCGGTGACGTTTCCTCTTCGTGCCGTTTCCTTTCCGTGCCGTTTCCTTTCCGTGCCGTTTCCTTTCTGTGCCGTTTCCTCTTGGTGACGTTTCCTCTTCGTGCCGTTTCCTTTCTGTGCCGTTTCCTCTTGGTGACGTTTCCTCTCCGTGCCGTTTCCTTTCTGTGCCATTTCCTCTCCATAACGTTTCCTCTCCGTGCCGTTTCCTTTCTGTGCCGTTTCCTTTCTGTGCCGTTTCCTCTCCGTGACATTTCCTCTCCGTGACGTTTTTATTACCGGACCTAAATTGATGCCGTCTGAGTACATGAGCGGTAGTCTTCTGTACCAATCTGTGTAACTTCATCATTGCAACGTAATACTGAACAGTGGTTTATCCGCTATTATTGTGTATCCACACTTTAGACTTTTACCCATGCGGAAAACCACAGTTAAACACGGCCTAGAGGAATATTTTTTCCTCCAGATTCAGGACACTCCTTTTTTCCATCTTAGATCATTTGGCCACTTCCGGAAGATGACACCCGCTGTCTCACCTAAACTAAAACTAAACTATGTTTATTTTACCAGGTAAAACCCACCGAGCCATGTAGCTCTGTTTCAGAAGCGACCTGGCCACAAGTGATAGCCCAACGAGAAGTGACGTATCATCACGTGGACATTTATAGCAGCCAAATACTCTAAACCCGCGTTTCTAAATTGGAGGGGAAAAACCGGAGAACCTGGAGAAAAATCCACACGACCACGAGGGAGAACAAGCAAACTACAAACATACAGGACTCAGGGTTGGAATCGAATCCACGACCTCCTGTATACCAGGCGAGGTAGTTAACATCTCGTCACCGCATTACCTGTAATGCAACAGACTCAGAATAACAGGAGACATTTGCCACCACTTTAGCCGCATCGCTCTTATCTCTGCGAAGGCTCGGGAAAACGTAGAGAATAGTTGCTTGAGTAAAGTTAATTCTGCGTGCTTTGATGTGGAGTCGCCGGTAATTAATCGGAGGGTTGGATTCACCGTAAAACAATTCTCTCCACGGGCCGTGGCAATCTGGCAGCGCATGCATCACACCGGCTATTTGCTAGGACCAGCAAGCGTTGTCCTCTCATTAACCTCGGCACGCCGAGCGTTTGCTCAGCATTTTTTTGCCAAACTTGTGATCGATCATCGATCTCCCGCGGAGCGGTTCCGTACGCTGTCGCGATTGTTGTATTTGCGATTTTTTTTGTGTGTCGGTATTCGAGCGTTAGTTTTTAAAAATTCGTCTCGGTTTTCGTGCTGTGCCGTTTGCGATGTCCACCCCCCTCCTCCCCCCGTTCGTTCTGTCCACTCTGCCTCTCTGACCTCTTCCTGCACGAGTACTGTGAAGTGGGGCCGTCGCCCAAAACGTCACTTACGGTATATATTTTTTCCCTTTTGAGGCTCGCGGTGTTATTGACGAATGTGGGTTTTGTTGTTAGGTGCGCTTGTTTCACTCCTGCCAGCCACCTTTTGCCCACAGGGACAGCTGACCCTGGGGGGTTGCCCTTTCGAATGTATAGGGAGGGGGCACTCTATCAAAAACAAATTATTTGGTGCTGCTGATGTTGCGTTGGCAGTGACGCACAGTCACAGTTAATAAAAACAACTCAACACGTTCGTCACTAACACTGTGTGCGCGGCCTTCGAGTGAAAATATAAATCTTAAAGGCGACGTTTCGCGCAGTGGCCCTTTTTTTTAGCCCTGTGCTATGAATCATTATAATTACGCGTGTGTGCACGTATCTGTGTGTGTGTGTGCGTGTGTACGCGCGCGTGTGGTGCCAGTGTCAGGTGCCGTACGCGCGCGCGCGCGCGTGTGTGCGTGTGTGTGTGTATGCACGCGGGCGTGATTGGCGGTGGCACGTGTGCCCGCCGTTGTCTCTTGACTGGCACCGGCCCACACACACACAGGGACACACACACACACACAGGGACACACACACACACAGGGACACACACACACAGGCACACACACACACACAGGGACACACACACACACACAGGGACACACACACACACAGGGACACACACACACACACAGGGACACACACACAGGGACACACACACACACACAGGGACACACACACACAGGCACACACACACACAGGGACACACACACACACAGGGACACACACACACACAGGGACACACGCACACACAGGGACACACACACACAGGGACACACACACACAGGTACACACACACACACACAGGGACACACACACACACACAGGGACACACACACACAGGGACACACACACACACAGGGACACACACACACACAGGGACAGACACACACAGGAACACACACACACACACAGGGACACACACACACACACAGGGACACACACAGGGACACACACACACAGGGACACACACACACACAGGGACACACACACACACAGGGACACACACACACACACAGGGACACACACACACAGGGACACACACACACACAGGGACACACACACACAGGGACACACACACAGGGACAAACACACAGACACGCAATGAAAGAGAACCAAGGGGGCCCGCGCGGGAGGGTGGGGAAAGTTGGAGGCGGTGGAGGGGGGGTTGGCGGGGGGGGGGGGCCGGTAAAGGGGGGGGGGGGTGGTGGTAGGCAGAACGCGCGCGGGGGGGGGTGGAGATTCTACTCTGCCGCCGCTTATTTGCGGAGGGGATGTGTGACCCCACAGCGTGTTGGGGGGGGGGGGTGATGCTCGAGTTCCCCAGCTCCGTCACTCGACGTAGATACCAGCGGCACGCCGGACGCTGGGCCCCCCCCCCCCTTCCCCACCACCACCACGCAGCCTCCGTGGGCATCGTCTGCACCGGCCAGAGCCGTGGCCGCTCCGCGCAGAATTCACGACGATGAAGTCCGCAAGCGTCGCCGCGAACGTCCGGAGCCTCCTATCGCCCCGATCGGCGTCGTCGCTACTTCCATCTTGAGCCGTGTGCCCGTCGTGGGGTGGGTGGCGAAGTGGGCGGGAGGTCACAATCTTCCCCAAAAGGGGCACGTGCCATTTTGGTGGTGGAAGCTTCGACTCGCTTTTAGGTGTGGGAGGTGTTTACAGTTCAACGCTAAGCCGTGCTTGAACAGGGAGGAATGTCTGCCCAGGCAGCCACCCCGCCTCCCTCCACCCTCTCCGCACCAATATGCGTGCATGAGGCATTTGAAGCATTCGCCATCAAACGGCGGCTCGTAAGCTTCTTTTCAGCCAAATCTCACCGTCGCGTACCGCCTTTCTTTCCAAATTAATTACCCGTTACCGTAGTGTAACCGTCGGATTTGATGTCGGTCCTTCTGGAACCGGGACTGGCTTCTAGCCGTACGGACGTGCGCGGGGCGCAACGACAAAGAGCCGGCCGCCCCCCTCGTAACCTTTAACAACAGACGGCAACGCGCTGGTGGCGAGCGGCGGATGAGCACGTGGCACACGGTGGCGGCGGGTGCGGCACTAACGCCAGGGGGTCGGCAACCAAGATAGCAAGAAGAGCAAAATAATTTGTTCCGCGAATTCTGTAAAAAAAACCAAAACAAAAAAACACAACTCGACGTTTCACGGGCCGCACGGGACGGCGGTGGCTCCTTCACGAATATAACGGTCGGGGAAGCCAAAGAACCACGTGCAGCTCCAGAGCCGCAGGTTGATCGACCCCTGGACTCACCACGCACGCACGCACGCAGATGCTGTTCGCTCACGGTGCCGAGCGCCGTAGCTGACGCAGCGCGTCGCCCCTCGCCGTGGGCCCCCCCCTCCCCTCTCCCCCTCCGCGCCGTCTTGTCGCACGTCTGGGAATCGTCCGTCTTCTTATGTCATCCTATACGGCCTCTCGCCGTCGCACGGGCCAAACAACAAACGCGAGAAATGTGAGAGCGCCCGGGCGATGTGCTGATGAGGGCGAAAGCAGATAGTGAGCCTGCATTTGCATCTGCGTCACTCCGAATCGGTTAATCGGCTCGGTCACCGGGCTCGTTTCGTTGCTTTTTGTAGCTCGTCTCGCTGAAAGAAAAAAATGTTCCCATCGCGAAAAGATCGCTTTCCTTATCTGCGTCGGCGCGTTCGTATTACTGCGGAGCACCGCGCTTGGCTCCCTCCTTCCTTGCCTGCGTGAGGTGCAAACCTGCTAAGCAGAGCACCTTGACACGGCGTGCATGTTATACGTATGTCTGTGTCGCGCGTGTGTGCGTGTGTGCGTGCGTGTGTGCGTGCGTGTGTGTGTGTGGGGAGCGGTGGTGTAGCGGTTAGCACGCTGTGCTGCAAACCTGGCGACCCGGGTTCGATTCCCGACCACGGCCAACATCAGTGACGATTATCTGACCCGTCCTGGGCCTCCCCTAGGTCAACTCAGCCTCAAATGAGCACCTTGTGCGATGTGTAAACATCGCCACTGGGGAGACAAAGGCGGCCGGGCGTGGTGTTGGCCACCCACCTCCTCGTGTGCCGTGCCGGCCTTCATAGGTGCTCGCTAACTGCACTTGCCCCTACAGTCTATTAAGGCTATACGGGGGATCTTTGTCTTTGTTGTATAACAGCACTGACCCCAATATCTGTTCGGGCTGTAGGGATGTGGGGCGGGGAGTGATCTTTGCGTTTTTATTATTTTAAAGTCACGTTTCTCGTGAAAATCACTCGATTGATTCCACCTTTGAGCACTTGGTGTACCAGAATGACCGTTTTGTCTCATTCGTATTGTCATCAACCACCATTACAATGCAGGTCACAGCAATACAAAGTTCCCCCGTATAAACCTTGGGGCAAGTGCTGTTAGCGAGCACCTATGATGGCCAGCACAGCACACAAGAGGGTGGGTGGCCAGCACCACGCCCGGCCGCCTTTGTCTCCCAAGTGGCGACGTTTACACACCGCATCCAGGTACTCGTTTGAGGCCGAGTCGACCTAGGGGAGGTCCAGGACCGGTTCAGATAATCGTCACCGGTGTTGGCCGTGAACTCGGTTCGCAACAACAACAACAACAACAGTGCTCGCACGCCCCCAAAGTTGTGGGCGTGCGCTCGCGGCTCTCACCAGGGAGACATGTGGTTCGTATGATCGCGTGGACTTGTTGTTGTGAGCAGCCAGGGCTCTGAGAGAGTGCATTAAAGGAGCCCAGGTAAAGCAAGAGGCATGTGAGCAGGAACACGTGTGGCGCGGTGAGCGGGGGATTAAACGCGGAGCGATCATCAAAGGACGCTCTATTTGCGTTCAGTTTTAGCTCGAAGCTTCCCGATTTGTCGTTTGCTGGGTGGTGGAACGCTCGCAACGTGTCTGCGGTGATGCTGTGGCGAGATGTTAACTGCCTCGCCTGGGATACAGGAGGTTCGTGGGTTAGATGCCGACCCTGACGCCTGCTGCTGTATATTTGGGAGGTTGCATGTCTCTCTCACCGTGGTTGCGTTTTAAACAGGCGTTGAGAATATTTATACATTTCCACGTGATAAGTTACTTCGTTGAGTTATCATTTGTGGCCAAGTCGCTTATGAAAAAGAGCTGCATAGCTCAGTGGGCCTTACCTGGTGAATAAAAAATAGTTTAGTGTTTTACTTTTGTCACGGCAAACGGTGAATCAAGGTCAAATTGACTTTCTGCGCAAATGAGCATTGAAGCGGTGCTTACACCTGTTTACAGCCCCGACTGAGCCCGCGCAGTGTAAATTACACGTTCCCGTGGCAGGGGCGAGGCTCTTCATATTGGAGCCACTGCTGATTTCCCCACTATTTGTGGTCCTCCGAGTAAGAAACCCAGGAGGGGGGATGATGGGTTGTGTCAACTGCCGGCCAGGGTTTGAACCCCCGCGACCTTTCCGATTGCGAAGCCGCTCCCTCTGCCGCCGAGCCGCGTGGCCTGGCGAGATGATGGGGCGAAAGGGGTGACATCACGTCGCGTGCAGCGCCAGGCGACGTGGATTTTAGGGGAGCGTTGGGGGGCGGCGTGGAGGCATGCCGGACGCCCTGGGTGTACCCAAGCGATGGTGAAGCCCCCCCGGAGGAAACCTTCGCGATGACGTAGCGTCGGTGATCTCTCATCGAAAGAGCTGGCCTCCCGTAGAGTGAGACGTGGAGACTTTTTTCCCATTGGGAACTTCGCACGAACATCATTCCCCCGCTCCTCCCCGGAGATTCCTCAGTCACCCACCACAGCCCCCTGTCCCCAACCCCTGTCGCCGTACTCTCCTCTACCAATCTAAAACTAAACTATTTTTTATTTTACCAGGTAAGGCCCACTGAGCTCTATAGCTCTTTTTCAGAAGCGACCTGGCCACAAATGATAACTCACCGAGGCGGCTTATCACTTGGACATTTATAGCAGTAACCAGATATTTTTCGATTAAAAGCTTTCGTGACTGCAGGGATTCATCTTCTTGGTTCTTTCGGTAAAGTCACGTAGAATGGAAATAATAAAATAACAAAAATAAAACATAATAAAATAATATAATATTATTTTATTATGTTACCGAAAGAACCAAGAAGAAGTAGCCAAATACTCGAGATGCACGTCGATTCTTAATGTGGAGGGACAAACCGGAGGACCCGGAGAAAAAATCTACGAGACCGCGGGGAGAACATGCAAACTTCAAATATACAGCAGCAGGCGTCAGAGTCGGGATGGAACCCACGACCTTCTGTACACCACCGTGGCGCCCCAGCCCTGGTGCTGACATCACCGAGACGATCTCTCCCTTCTTCCCTTGTTGTGAACCCCAAATTTGGCACGCAGGAAATGTTAAAAGTGTCTTGACAGCTGGGCTTGGTGGTGGAAATTCACCGAGCCCGCGGACCGCTTGCTGCTGTGGGCGTGTGTGTGTGTGTGTGGCCGTGTGTGGCCGTGTGCGGGGAGCGGTGGTGCAGTGGTTAGCGCCTTGCGCTATGAACCCGGCGGCCCAAGTTCGATTCCCGCTCACGGCCACCAACAGCAATGATGACTATCTAAGTCGGCGCCGGGCGTGGTGCTGGCCACCCACCCCCTCGTGTTGCCGTGCCGGCCTTCGTTGGTATTCGCTAACAGCACTTGCCCCAACAATCTGTCAAGGATGGGGGGGGGGGGAGATCTCTGTGCGTGTGTGTGAGTTTACTATACGGAGCGCGCACACTCAGTGTGTGTGTGTGTGGCACGCTCACATTGCAGGCCTCATGTGACTTCTTGCAACGCCTAAGCCTAATGGAACATTCAGATAAAATGACCGTGAACAAAAAACGAAAAAGGGGGAGGGTCCACAGGAAGGTTACACAGAGGTTACAAGTCTCGCGACACTCCACTCATTCATAACGTTTGACCTTGGTCGGTGTTGGAAGTGAAAATTGTAAGTGAAACTCGCGCCGCGTGCTTGTTTGGTCTGCGCCTCAGTGTGCACTCGCGGCTGGACTGGCGAGGCGCGTTTAGAATGAATCGATCCGCTGTCTGCGCGGAGGAGGGAATGAATAAATGAAGGCGCAACAATTCCCAACGTACGTCTCGTCACAGCTCGCGCGTTCCCGACCCCAGTCGTGAAGGCAGCATGTCATTTAAACAGACGAGTCGCCCGGCCGATTTAATGGGAAGGGCCGTTTAAATCGTGGGTGCCGCGGTGGCGAGATGTTAACTACCTCGCCTGGTATACAGGAGGTCGTGGGTTCGATCTCGACCGTGTGACGCCTTGAGTTTGCATGTTCTCCCCGTGGTCACGTGGATTTTTCTCCTGTTCCTCCGGTTTTCCCCTCTACGTTTAAAAACACGCTTTCAGAGTTTTTGGCTTGCGAGAAATGTCCACGTGATGAGCCACTTGTAGCTCAGTGGGGGCCTTTTCTTGTTAAAAAAAACAAATTGTTCAGTTTAAATCACACCGTCGTCGTCGTCGTCGTCATCCATCGTGGGTATAAACGGCACGGCGTTTGCACATCGTCGATGGGGGTCCTTGCCCGACACCTGTTCACGGCCGATTTTGCGCGTTTTTAGCGCCAGGTCAGCCACGTGTTCCGTCTCCGAAGGTCGTGCTCGTCGACGCTTCCCCGCTGGGTTTGCGCCGACGCTCAAAATCGGCTTTCCGGCTGTGCTGTTGGCGAGTTCAAGGTCGGCACCTGGATACGCCGACGAGATGGTGTTCGTAAATCGTGTGCGGTTAGGAAAAAACGCCGTTTCTCAATTTTGTTCGGAGCAATTATTTGCGTTTTGTAGGTTGTAGCTGTGGTTTGCATTGCTCCCGAAGCGAAACTTGACCTGTTCCTCGGTGCCTTCCCCTTCATCAACATGCACGGATTAGTGCGGTGGAGAAGTCTGGTCAAACCATCCCCATGGCCCATGGCTGACAATCCTGTGTGGGAAGGCCTTCGTTGCAGCAGTGGATTGAAATGAAAGCCAAGAAAATTGGTACATTTACTGTCGTTATCATTTAACTTTTTGCAATTGTGCAATTTTCACGAGGACGTGTCGTAGCAGCGCGGTGTAAATAACTTGCCTTGCCGATCCACTGCTGGATGAAGGGCTCCACCACACGGTACTTCGCAGTAGTTTCATTCCAAACTCCAATGTACTCGCAGACGGGTGCTTCTCGGTAAACACGCGACGTTGGGCCCAACGTTGGTCGACGTATTGTGTTCAACTTTCTTTCGCGAAGAAGCGTCAGTTGACCCAACATTCGCCCGTTTGCTGGATTTGCTGAAACTCTCATCTCCGTTAGCCACGTTATACTGTCGTGGAGTTGCGTGACGTTATCCCGGCAGCATTTAGATGTCTTTGATTTTCCAAGAACACTTCGTTCAAGCTGGGATGTACAATGGGCTACACCTCAAAGGGTCTATTTATACGCGGCTAAGTGCACGTGAGCGCTGGGAAAGGCACTGGGTGCTAAGAGGCCTCCGCAATCAAACGCGGAAACTTTCCAAAGTAATGTACATCAACGTCCCGTGTTCTGTTCAGCGCGTGCGTGCGCGTGTGTGTAGATGCGCACGCCCGCCCGTTTGCTCGCTTATATTATTTGTGGATATTTTTTTATATTACGAATTTTATCATAATTTACTTTTTCCAGGAAAGTCATAGGACTGGTTTTGAGGATGTTCCTGAATTGGGTTTTTTTTACTCGAGATGTTTTCAGACAATTCATGATGAGAGAGTGTGTGTATAATGTACGCGGGAGGAAACCAGAGCACCCGGAAAGCCTTGCGCGAGGGGGAAGCACTCAATCCCCGTACAGATGGAAACAGATGGCGATGAGTCAACTTGCTGTCCTGCATTCTCCCAGTGATCCAGGGTGCATGACACCACCTTGACGCTCACGGGAAGGGAGTTTCACAACATCAGTGTGCAGCGATCCACCGACCCTCGCTGCCTCCTCCGGCGCCGGATTCGAGGTGGCCACGTACTGCAACGTAGCCACCGCCACCACCGCCCCCGGCTCCTGTAGTTTCGTTCCCTCCACCCCCCCGTTCCCGGTCGTCCCCGCCGAACGCACGCCGCTCTGGGGCACCGCGATGGGAGTCGCTCGTCCTCCGCATAACGAAAGAGCCGTTGCTGAATGGAGCGATTTAAAAATAATCGCCGTGCCGCGTGACCGACTTCCGACGCTTCAGCTGGCGTGCGCCCGTACGCACGTGTTCCTAATGACATCATCGCTCGCTCGGTGTCCTGAAGTGGAGCCCACATAGAAGCCGCGGGTCCCCGTCTAAATAAAGGGCTGACAATGCGATGTGACGAATAGGCTTGTGCGCAAGTGTGCGTGTGTACTAGCGTGTTTGTGTGTGTTTGTCGATGTGGGGAGTGGTAGTGCAGCGGTTAGCGCGTTGCGCTATGAAGCCGGTGACCCGAGTTCAATTACCGCTCACAGCCACCGACACCAGTGACGATTATATTATCTGAACCGGTCATGGGCCTCCCCTAGATCGACTCAGCCTCAAATGAGTACCTAGTGCAGTGTGTAAACATCACCACTAGGGAGACAAAGGCGGCCGGGTGTGGTGCTGGCCACCCCACCCCCTTTGTGTGCCGTGCCGGCCTTCGTCGGTGCTCGCTAATAGCACTTTTTCCCCACAGTTTTTCAGGTTACGTGGGGCGCGTTTGTGCCCGTTCCTATGTGTCGTTATTGGTTTGATGCAATGGCTGAACACGTAACATTCGTACGGTCGCGAGGTCGCGCGTTGAACTCCCGGATCGGGTCGAGCTCGGCACATCGTCCCTCTGCTGCCAACAAACACCGGTGCCCGCTCTGTGACCAATTCACGGGCGGCCGTGCCAACTGATTATGCCAAGCCCCTTACCGTGGAAAAGTAGAATATACGCCGCTGCCTCGGAGTCGCCGACGCGCGTGGGAGCTTCGACGTTGTCCCCGGCGGCTTCGGTTTTTATTTAATTCCGCTTCCTTGGCGTGTGCCCCCCTTCCCACATCCCCTTGGAGAGAAATGTGGGGCCTCCAGAACTGCTTTTTAGTGTTTATGTTGTTGTCCTTTGTCCCCGCACTTCGGATTAGCAGTCGGCTACGTATGGTGCGAAAGAAGTTCAACGCACATCAAGCGAGCGACGTGGCACCGCTCGGTGTCTGTTGGCGCAGGTGCCGGTCTGCATCGAGCGATAATTTGCCGGCATCCTCCTCCTAATACCTAAAGCCAAACTTTTTTTTATCTTACCAGGCAAGACCCCACTGAGCTAATTCAGCTCTTTATCAGAAGCCACCTGACCACAAATGATAACGCAACGAAGTGGCTCATCATCGCGTGGAAATTTATAGCGGCCAAATACTGGGAACGCGTGTTGACTCTAAGTGTGGCGGGGGAAAAACTGGAAGACCCCAGATTTAAAAAAAAATCCGCACGACCACTGGGAGAACATGCAAACCCCAAATATGCCAGCTTACGGATCGCGTGCAGTGCCACGGACTTGCGAGATTTCGAACTGCGCTTCGCAGCGTCTTCGAAGCCCTTTCTTCTGGCCACCTCATGCGCGGGCTTCCTCCCACTTCTAGATTTGAAGCTTTCGTGACTGCAAGGAATCATATTCTTAGGTTTTTTCGGTAAAGTCACGTAGGTAAAACATCAAAATTAATGAAAATAAAATAAAATAAAAATAAAAAATCACGACGTTTCGGAGGCAACACAAGTCTCCGTCATCAGGTGGGACTGTCACAGCCGAATTAGCTGCATCTTGAATCATTGCCTCACTTGATGCAGCTAATTCGGCTGTGACGGTCCCACCTGATGACAGAGACTTGTGTTGCCTCCGAAACGTCGTGATATTTTGTTTTTATTTTATTTTATTTTCATTAATTTTGATGTTTTACCTACGTGACTTTACCGAAAAAAACCTAAGAATATGATTCCTCCCACTTGTCAGTGTGTGGCGGGGCGCGGCGCACAATCGTGGCCTTCAAGTGCACACAGCGTGGCACAAGCGCCGTGGTGACGTCACCGTCGCTTCGTTGGCGAATGGCGGTCGTTGTTGTTGTCACTGCGGCAGCGTGGCGTTTGTCTTGTGGTTGCTCATGGACACTTTTGCGTTTTTATGCAAATTCAGGTCACCCAACGAACACCTGCAATTGTTTGTGTCTTGCATGACGGGGGTACTCTCCCGAGTGTGATGTTAAAATGATGGACAGTGTATTGCCGTCCGGTCGTCGGAAGAGATTTGTCTTTAATGCCCGTCCAATTTTTTTTTTACAACTGCACTTTTTAAACACCTTTTTTTAAAGTCTGATTAAAGTGACGCATTCTCAACGATGCTCAAAATAAGATTCGCAATTGTGTTTGATGCGTGCGCAGCGCATTCCATTGTTAAATCCTTAAACGTATACCGTGCGTGTGTGCCGAGCGCTGCAGCAAGTTTTGACCTTTGCTGTGCTACAAACAATTTTTTTTACCTTTTTTTGTTTGTTTGTTACTTATCTCGCGTGCATATTTCGTGTACATATCTCGTTTCACGGAGAATTGGCGTCATTTACTTATTTACACCGTGCGCAATTACCGCTCACGGCGGCTAAATGATGTAAGCGGCTCGCCTAGCAGAGGGGGCTTGCAGATTGCAGCGGCGTGGTGAGGCGGGCGGGCGGGCGGTGGGTGGGGGGGTGCGGGTCGGGATTAACGCGCGCCACACACACACATACACGCGCTCCAAAGTCCCTGCCTTACAAGGCCCGTCTGCTGGCTCACTAACCCATCACCCTGTCGCCGGTCTACTGGTCGGACGCGCGCGCACACACACACACAACAACGCGCACATCCCATTTGTGTCCGTCACCGTGCAGCTGTCGCGCGCCCCCCCCCCTCCCCCCCCCGTGATGGGCGCTGAACCATCTTTTCCGCGTGAATTGGCCGAGGCAGCTCGAGCGTTTGAACCGCCGGACGCTTGGAAACCGGGCCGCTCGCTCGATCCCGGCCGATGGATCGATTTCCCCCCCCCCCCCCCTCTTTGCCACCCTCTTCAGCCCGGCAGGTCAACACGACCGCCTGACGTCGATGCCGAACGACCCTCGGTGCCGAGCGAGCGTTACGCGCCGCTTTGTACCCGTTCGCGGAAACCGCTCCATACCCCGGGGCCCACCCCCTAACGGTTTGCGCTGTCCCGTTTTTTGTCGTTCCTCCCGACCTCAGGTTAAGACGCCCCAGAGGAAGAAGAATGAGGAGGAGGAGGAGGAAGAGGAGACTTGCGTCTGACTGTAAAACCAGTAGTGGCCTACCGTAGTGCATTTCAAACACACCGACCTCAGTGCCATCGTCCACTCGCGTCCCCGTGTGGACGCGCCGTCTCGCCCGCCCGCCCGCCCGGGAGGAACTCCGCACGTCGTGCCCGCTCGCTCCTCCAATGAGAATCTCAGGACCTTTCTGTGCTTTTTTGTCATCGTCCTTCATTCGCCAGCCCCCCCCCCACCACCCTCTCTCCACCACCGCCCCAACCCCCGCCCCAAATGACTTTACGACCTAGCGGGGATCAAAAGGGGAAAGGCTTTTGCTGCACACGTGGGTGTAGTGCAACGCATCGTACTACCCCGAAGCTCCCTACCAGCAGCCCAGTGTGCTATTATGATAATCGTTGTTGTTAGTTTGTTCCGATTGCTTTTTTTTCTTCTTCTTCTCATGAACATCCTGTGAAGGTTTTTCACGGTTTATTTGCGCGGCGCGGGGTGACTAACTAGACGACGGCAGTTTTGCATATCACATTTTGCCCCAAAGCGTTCGTAGCCGCGGTACTGCTGATGAGATGTTGGGGGGGGGGGGTGGGTGGTGGCCACCGATTAAATGAAAAAAAAATGTGCACGGATCGTCCAGACCGCGCCCCGTTGCCCACAGCTTGCCGTTGGCCGCGCGCAAGGAATCGGCTCGGCAGCCTCCGATAGCTCTCACCTCACCGATGATGCATTTTTGATCGTGCCTTTTACTGTGCAGTTTATGAGCAAGTCACACTACTGTCAACCAGCGATCGTCGCAGCAGCTGTCATCCAGTGCCCCCCCCCCCCCTTCCCGCCGCCGTCACCCCACTCCTCGCCGCCCCCCCCCACCTCCGCCCCGTCACTTCTTCACGGCGTTCGCTCGTCGATCGTTAAGTTATGCAGAAACACTTCCTGGCCGCTGTGGAATCGTGCCTCCCGTGAACGGACTACCTCGGCGTTCGGGTTATCGGCCCACCCTTGACTCTGGTACTGTGCTCCCTCGTGGGAGCGGAAAGCCTTAAAAGGTAGACGAAACAAAAGACACCCTCTGTTTTTTTTTTTTTTGGGGGGGGGGGGGGGATGGGTGAGGGAGGGGTTTAACGGTGACTTTTCCTTAGGAATTGTATCCGCGTACCGTTCAAAGACGAGCGTAGCTCCGCTTTCGTTGTGAACAGGGGGCGGGGGGGGGGGGGTACTCGCGTGTGCGTGCTTACGCTCGTGCGCAAAATCCGACTTGAACAAAGTAACTTACTTTTGGCCGAATTATTGGAGAGGGGTGGGGGGGGTAAAAAATTATTAATCGCCAAGAAACGCATGACTTGACAGACGAGGGCCGCCCCCAGCGACCGCCCTCGATTCAGTATTTTTTATGAGGAACACGTGAATTAATAAGCAGCTTGTAAGTAGTCGGGCGGAAAGGCTGACCCAGGCCGACACCGCGAGATGATGCCAGGCACTACCAATGCAACGCAAAATAACTCCCCCACCCCCCACTCTGTACAGCCTCCCTGCCTCCCCCTTGCATGTGCCTAAGTTCCACAGATGCTGCTGGGATTCTAAACTAAAACTAAACTGTGTATTTTACCAGGTAAGGCCCACTGAGCTGTACAGCTCTTTTTCAGAAGCGACCTGGCCACAAATGATGTATCAATGGAGTGGCTTGTCATCGTGTGGAACGCTATAGCAGCCAAACGCTCTAGGCGCACGTTGATTCTAAATGTGGAGGCAAAACCGGAGGACCCGCAAAAAAAATCCACCCGCCTACGAGGAGAACATGCCAACTCCAAATATACAGCAGCAAGTGTCAGGGTCGGGATCCAACCCACAACCTCCTTCATGCCAGGCGAGGTAGTTAACATCTCGCCACAATGGCGCCCCTTGCAATACACAGCGGAAAATGTAATGGTACAGTTCTGCCAGCCAGATAATCATATGCAGCGAGTTTGTCTTATTAGCTTATTTGGAGGTGGGGGGAGGGAATGAAATGCCACAAGTGACGAACAAACAGATGAGTATAAGAAACAAGTTGTACGTTTTGTTTGCGTGGAGTCTTGTTTGGCCCCAGTTTAAAATGTGGCACCGTAAGGAAGCTAAATTTAGAGTTGAATGTGCTTCTTTATTGCTTGCCTGAATCTATTTTGTATGAAAGTACCACTATTAGAAAAACG